>NC_090247.1:3958646-3986146 GCF_037325665.1 Littorina saxatilis | reverse complement strand
TTAAATTTTACCACCAATTTTCTTCACATGCAAAAAACTGACATGCTTTTCGTCCATAAATAATTTCACTTCCCGATACTGGCATGGGAGAAGGAACAAGCGTCGGGAAAAGCAGAAAGAGAATGAACAAAAATAAAAAAATATAAATAAAAAAAATAAAAAAATAAAAATTTCACTTCTTGATTTTACCAGCAAACAACATTTCAGTCTTGAGTATTATATCATATATGTCGAGGGGGAAATATGTACACAGGCGAAAGATGAAATCGTGACACCGGCCGGTGTAACGCGTTCAGCTTTCTCCCAGCATTCTGCTTTCCGCGGCTCAGTATAAAATCCACACTGAAAAGCCCCTCTCCCTTCCATAGTAGGGTCTGATGATGGACCTTAGGCGCTACTTTACATTCATGGGGTCAAATTCGTTGAACCAACATTTTGTATTTAAACTTAGATGTCCTAAAAGTCCTTCCCTTCTGATTGAAGGGACGTGACACTCGGCGGTGCACGTTTTCAAAGAAATCTAGTTTTGGGGTGAAATCTATTAAATTTCACCACAAATTTCCTTCACTTGCAATAAATTGACATGCTTTCCTTCCTTAAATAAGTGTACTTCTCAGTTAATTTGACCAGGAAACAAAATGTCAGCGGCTCGAGTATATAATCATATCGAATCAGAAAGAGGCTGAATGCCGGGGCCGAAAAGCTGAACGCGTTACAGCGGCTTGCACGTGTGAAACTACACTGATGCAATTCGCCGGGAAAGGAGTTCATCATATTATAGCTTGCTTTGACGCCTTGCCCAGGAGCCCGGACAGCGAGACGAATGATGCCGTCTTCTCCAGGTCTTCCTTTCCTCCGTCTGTACTGGCAGCTTGCAGTGAAGGGAGACAGCAGTTTAGTATGGAAAGCCGTTTGGCTCATAACTATTACAGCTGTAATTTAAAATAAATACACCTGTATTTAATGATAAATACAGCTGTATTTATTTCTTAAACGTATACAATAAGTATCATTATTAATTACAGGTGTATTTTTTTTATTAATTACAGGTGTATTTTTTTTATTAAATACAGGTGTATTTATTATAAATTACAGGTGTATTTATTTTTAAATGTTCAGTGGCCACACAGTCAGTTTTCTCCGACTCTCAAAGATGGTGCTTCGCTGGGGGATGTGTTCAGTGGTCTGGTCCTCTAGTCCACAGCTGCACGTAGGCCCGGCTCAGCTGCTGTTACAGTACGTGTATTGAATCGATTTTCGGATAGGAATACAGAGCAATAAAAGCGTAGATTTTGCTTTTGTTTTGTTTTGTTTAATATAAAGGAGCAAATTCAAGTGCAAGAGGTTATCAAATAAGCTATACCATACTTGAGGTCGTGTCACACCATGTATTTGTGATCGTTTCGGTGTTCAGATTTGTCTCCTGCGAGTGTATCCCCGTTGGCTCGGTGGATTGCAGGATTTAGTTGTTGTAGTAGCCTCCCTTGAACCATTGAGGGCGCGCGTGGTAACAGAGGAAAATTCAGACGTGAAAGAAGCGATTGTCGAAGTTTCCAGAACTCGGAGTTACTTCGCTGGAAATCGGACTTGATATCAAGATGGCTACTTTACAGTGCTACAATAAAGGCTGCGGAATAAAGTTCGACCCAGAACAAAACACAGACAGTGAGTAGATCTTCACACGTGTGTGTGTGCTCTCGAATCTCTGATTCTCCCTCTCTCTCTCTCTCCCTCTCCCTCTCAGCTCTCTTGCACACACAGTGACACACACACACACACACCAGTGGGACTATTCAGTGGCTTTCATGAAGGAAATCATGGCGTACACTGTAATATGAGGCAGATGGCCAGATCCTTGTCAGTGTCACTGCGAATCCCCATAATCTGATTTCCGTTGAGATAATATATATATTTACCAAGTGTGTGACTTAAATTTAGTTAAAAAGTAAGAGTGGATCCTTTGATTCCCTGTGTTTCAGTGGGTGTGGGGTAATCTTGAACTTTAGCGTGTTAAATTCATAATCATAGCTCATAATTCAGAGGCATTAAAATCTCCAAATGTGTAGAATCTACACTTGTAATCATATTCATAACATTAACATTATAACAAGTCATTTTAGATCCCTTTGAACTGTACGAATGCATTTCGTTTACATGGGTCAAAGAAGGAATTATCCGTTTGAGCGGACAAGGGAGACAACTCTTTCGTAAATGATGTCCCATGGTTGACAACGTACGCCATTTTCGGTGCATTTTCGTCGATTGAACAACCAAAATAATTAATTATTCTTAAGTTTGGAGCTCAATCCGTCAATTAATTTCACGACAACAGTTCTTTGGCTTGCACTTACATGTATTCATGGCGATGGTGTGCGTGGTACTGTGATCCGTTAAAGTGCGCTGTCTCGCTCAGTACCGCCGACTTCAGCACAAGAGGTTTCTGTCGGGGTTACCCCACCCTTAGCTCCTGGTCAGGGACCTGTCCTTAGCAGAGGTTTTAACGCACCTCTTACCCGCGTGATGAACCCGTATGAGCACATAGGGTATTTACGAGTCAACAGTGCCACCTGTTCACCACCCTGCTCTGATAGGAACACTGCCAGTTGGTCCAGGACAGCTTATTCGTCCGGGCAAGCCCGACTTATATCGCTGCAATCCCTTCTAAGGGACGCCCCCTATCCGCCGCCTGGGGACCCGCCGAGTTGGGGATGGTCGCCCCGCCACCTAATTGGAGATAGCCTGACCCCGGGTTTGCTTACATGGACTTGTATCAAAAATAAGTAAAGAATGTCACTGGATTCTGAGCTATGAATTTAACACGCTAAAGTTAAAGATTACCTGGTGTGGAGTGGGTGTGTGTTTTACTATTTGATAAAACGTTCAGTTTCAAAACTGTCTCAGGGATGTCGTTAGGCGTCGGACATCGGACATATAACGATGAAAATCCCCAAATGTCCGATTCACATTGCCGCTCCTATCGTTTTAGCCTGAGCGTGGTCATTGTCCGATATGTACTCCATTCCTTCGGACAGCGCGATATTCGTTAATTTTCATTTCAAGATACAAATCTTCTAAAAGACCGAACGCTCTCGAGTCTCGTGTTCAGCTGACACTGATGTTGCCAGTGTCGCGTGCGGATCTTTTCTTTTGTCGGGAATTCCCGAACCGTTTGCGGTATGCGCCGTTTGGGTATAACCGTCTCGGTGCAGCGCACTGATCTAAAAATAGTGGATTATGTTTAGATCAGTGCATGCTACAGGAGTACGGGAGACAACTCCAACTGACTAAATTTGTCGTCTGCTTTTGTTTTCAATACAAGACGGAGCACTGAATTATGCCGCTGAAAAAAAACTAAAGCCTGCAAAAGATCAGCATTAGATCAAACCGATAATTTTGTTTTTCAACTTGTATCCAAATCATGCAGTTTGTAATCAAAGTAAGAGCCGGTTGTTCATGTTGGTTTCTTTTTTGTGGTTTCTTTGAAACTAAACAAATACAACATTATACGCACACTGTGTTGATGTATTTACTATATTATGTGTGTGTTCTACAGCTCACGCGCGTGGGTGTGTGGGTGTATGTGTGTGTGCGTGTGTGTGTGGGCGCATGACTTTGGAACAATTCCATGCGCAAATTCATAATGTCCTATTAAACTTTCTGAAAGCGGTCAAATGTCCTATTGATGCTGAAGAACTCAGGACATTTGTCCTATAGGTATGAATTTGTAGCAACATCCCTGCTGTCTGTTTGTGTACAGTTCTCAAAGTGCTATTAATTGTAATAATACATTTCAAGTATGGTATGATATTTTTGCAGCCTCCTGTCAGTATCACCCTGGTCAGCCTGTGTTCCATGATGCTCTCAAAGGCTGGTCCTGTTGCAAGAAACGCAGCACCGACTTCACAGAATTCCTCAACTTTAAGGTAAGTACCAGCTAGACGTGCACAGTGACGTGGTGGTAAGACGCCGGCCTCCCAAACGGAAGGTCGTAAGTTCGAATCCCGGCCGCTGTCGCCTGGTGGGTTAAGGGTGGAGATTTTTCCGATCTCCCGGGTCAACTTATGTGCAGACCTGCTGGTGCCTTATCCCCCTTCGTGTGTACACGCAAGCTCAAGACCAAGCTCGCACGGAAAAGATCCTGTAATCCATGTCAGAGTTCGGTGGGTTATAGAAACACGAAAATACCCAGCATGCTTCCTCCGAAAGCGGCGTATGGCTGCCAAAATGGTGGGGTAAAGACGGTCATACACATAAAAATCCACTTGTGTAAAACCACGAGTGAACGTAAGAGTTTGAGCCCATGAATGCAGAAAAAGAAGGTAGCAGCTTTGTCTCAATGTCTCAATTCACAACCATCAGTGAAGGTACCAGCTAGCTTTGTCTCAATGTCTCAATTCACAACCATATCATTATCAGTTGATGCTCCCTTTTTAAAAATCTGAAGTTCCAGTAAAACCTTTTATTTAGTACTCCCTGACACTACATCCCACCACACCCTTATACTTTACACTACATCCCACCACACCCTTATACTTTACACTACATCCCACCACACCCTTATACTTTAAGTACTCCCTGACACTACATCCCACCACACCCTTATACTTTAAGTACTCCCTGACACTACATCCCACCACACCCTTATACTTTAAGTACTCCCTGACACAACATCCCACCACACCCTTATACTTTAAGTACTCTCTGACACTACATCCCACCACACCCTATACTTTAAGTACTCCCTGACACTACATCCCACCACACCCTATACTTTAAGACTTACTGTTTTTTAAGACTTTGCCTTTTCAGGTTATCTGCTCATGATTACCTTTGTAAATTTACTTCCATTTCCAGACTCCCTCCTTTTGAAGACCGGCTTTTTAAATGTGTTGAGTTCTTGGAATGGGGGTTCCACTGTATCAGGCAGATAACTATGCCTGGAAAAACATACAGCCCCATTAGGATGCTAGGTTGCTACTGTTCACAAGTACTACTAGGTTCTGAAAAAAAGAAGCACCGTGATACATCAGGGTTCCACACAACCCCAAAAGTCAAGGGTTTTTATACCCCTTCCAGATTGTTCACAGGGTATGAGTGACAATCGGTGTATACATTTTTTTCTCATATGATTGCCTGTCTGGTAGTTATCACCTTTGACGTTGTGACAATACATGTAATGTATCAATGCATTCAAGTCTTTTTTTTCTTTCTTTTTGACTCACATGCGAAGCAAAAGTGAGTCTATGTACTCACCCGAGTCGTCCGTCCGTCCGGACGTCCGGAAAACTTTAACGTTGGATATTTCTTGGACACTATTCAGTCTATCAGTACCAAATTTGGCAAGATGGTGTATGATGACAAGGCCCCAAAAAATATACATAGCATCTTGACCTTGCTTCAAGGTCAAGGTCGCAGGGGCCATAAATGTTGCCTAAAAAACAGCTATTTTTCACATTTTTCCCATTTTCTCTGAAGTTTTTGAGATTCAATACCTCACCTATATATGATATATAGGGCAAAGTAAGCCCCATCTTTTGATACCAGTTTGGTTTACCTTGCTTCAAGGTCAAGGTCACAGGAGCTCTTCAAAGTTGGATTGTATACATATTTTGAAGTGACCTTGACTCTGAACTATGGAAGATAACTGTTTCAAACTTAAAAATTATGTGGGGCACATGTTATGCTTTCATCATGAGACACATTTGGTCACATATGATCATGGTCAAGGTCACTTTGACCCTTATGAAATGTGACCAAAATAAGGTAGTGAACCACTAAAAGTGACCATATCTCATGGTAGAAAGAGCCAATAAGCACCATTGTACTTCCTATGTCTTGAATTAACAGCTTTGTGTTGCATGACCTTGGATGACCTTGACCTTGGGTCAAGGTCACATGTATTTTGGTAGGAAAAATGTGTAAAGCAGTTCTTAGTGTATGATGCCATTGCTGTCAAGGTCAAGCATGTGAGTCGTATGGGCTTTGCCCTTCTTTTTTACTTCAATGGATACCTCTTTTTCTATTATGTCGCGAGTTTTCGTGTAATTTTCTTTGGGTTGTAAAATTAAAATGATGAACTGTCTGAATTGATGAATGTTTCTTTGAAAGTTTACTCAGTTTTCGTTTTGCGAGGCATTTTTTTGAGCAGGCGACAGCACCGGATAGGCTTAAGCGAACAGTGCCATCGAGATGATCAGTTTAAAGATATCGTGCAGTTTGAGGACAAGGGAGGCAACCTCTGCTTCACGGCGTGTCAGTGTCGACAGAGGAGTGGCACGAACACGGCGTGTACTTTAGTGGTCTCAGTAGAGCAGGCGGCCTGCGTGCTGTTGCTTGTAAACTAGCAAAGTCTGTATCCTTTCAGCGTTTGACTCGTACGTTTTTTTTACCTCTTTGGAAGAAAACAGTTACATATTTATACCTCTTCAGAGAGCATCTCGTACGTGATTTGGAGGGTCAAAGGGTATTTTACCCTTAATTCTACGTGATGTGGAACCCTGTACATTTGTGAGAATGGTACACAATGTACAAGATTTGACTTGTACTGCAAGGAGTCAGTCTTAACTCATTGTCTCCCATATATCCGTACCCACTCATGGTTCTATCTGACCAGGTGAGGATATATATCCGCTCAGACTGTTAGTTTCAGTCGCTTCCTGTAACGTCGATCTAACGCCTGCATTCCAGCGTGTTGATACACAGTAGATACACTGTTACTAGAATTCTGAGTGACCTGCTGCAGCACAGCTAGCTGGTCTCGACTGAAAAACACTTGGTCAGCATAGGTGGGGTAGAAAGTGTTAACTGTATGACCTTTTCCCCCTATATATCTGAGTATCTTATTGTTTTGGGTAATTTCTTGATTTCACCAATGTAGAACTCAGAGATCGCGTTAAAGTCGGTCACCTCTCTCCCTCTGTGAGAATGGTTCAGTAGATCTGCTGAAATGACAGGAAAATTATCAGCGATTTAAAATACGTTTGAACAGGTTCTGATGCCAAATGACATCACTGTTGTGACTAAGACTGTTTTGATCTGCATTTCAGGGCTGCACAACAGGTTCACACAGCAACGTCAAACCTCCTGAACCAGAAAAGCCAGCAAAAGACGAAAATGTTGGTGAAGAGGTATGTTTTTTTGGTTTGGCTGTGTTAATAGTAATAATACCTATAAGGAGCTTCAAGGACTTTTTGAGTGCAAAGTAAATATTCAAAAGAGAAATGAAACATAAGCAGTGTTAATATAATTGTCAGGGGAAGAAACTGTCAGAAGTCTTAGTAGAGATGTGAAAAGATGTGTTTCACCAGTTACCGATTTTATTTCTGGTATTCTAAGATGTTTTTAACAGTTGAAATAGTTTAGATATTCTAAGATGATTTTAACAGTTAAAAAATGTGTTGGGCTAAAGCAATTTCTCTGAGTAGTATAAGATTGTGCAGTTGATGTTCATCCACTTTCTGAGTTAGCGGCACATGAATTTTGTAAGTATATTGTTGACGTCAGGGCTCCCAAAACTTCACGGCGGGCCTAGCTAGGGGGTCTTGCGATGCACTAAACATGAAAAGAGTGGTTCCCTGTTATTTGTTTCCATGCATACCGACGATACTTTTTAGAATTTTTGTTGACCATATCTGTACCAATGAGAGCTAATCTATGATATGAACATGATGTTTTGTGAAAGGCCTCAGAGAACTTCCAAAAGCGGGCATCATATTGACATAAGCACTCTTGAAATCATGTATCGGCAAAAAATGTGCTTTCAAAAAGCAAGAATAAAGTGCTGTTAGTGTAAAGTGCTGTTCACACGGCAGACTGGCAACCAACTTGTCACCATCTTTGAAGCGAGTTTAGTCAGCGGCAAGTCAATTAAAAACCGCTGCCCATGTGAACAGCGCAAACTAGTTTTAAGCGGCGAGTCTCGCCAGACTTAGCCTTTCGGGTTTGTCCGGTTGACCATGTTGTTTTCCGGCGAAGGGAATGCTGGAGCCACAGAAATGTTTATGTCTATATTTAACTCAGTGGCTATACAGCTAACCAATCAGTACATGCGATAAGAAAAGTCTGGCGCAAGTCGTTTGCTTGTCACAGCTGAGTCGGGCAGTGCTCAACTGGGTTTTGGAGTCTGGCGCGAGTCACTGGGGCTGTTCACATGGCAGACTTTTCCCCGATTCGGTCTCAGCGACTCGGGAGCGATTTTCAAAGGACTAAAGTTGGTCACAAGTTGGTGGCAAGTCTGCCATGTGAACAGCACTTAAGTTGAGGGTCTAAGCGGGACACTCTAGGTAGAGCAAGCGTCGGTGGGGAGCCAAGCTGAGTGTGCTGTTCTCCCAGCTTGTGCAGCTGTACGTGTCGATCTTCTACCCTGTACACAGTATTGGCGTTAACCGGTATTTTACCGGTTGCAATGAGAAAATAACGGAAAATAATCGGCTGCCGGTATAACTTTCCGGTTGATTTTTAGAACTACCGTTTTTTTCGCTGGTAAAACAACACAAGTCGCGTAAGGCGAAAATACATTTAGTCAAGCTCAGTCGAACTCACAGAATGAAACTGAATGAATTGCATTTTTTTTCCCGCAAGACCTTACACTCGTAGCATCGTCTGTCCACCGCTCGTGGCAAAGGCAGTGAAATTAACAATCCAGAAAAGCGTGGTAGCGGTTGCGCTGAGAAGGATTAAGCACGCTTTTCTATATCTCTATTCTTTTTAACTTTGTGAAAGTGTTTTTAATCCAATCATATCATATCTATATGTTTTTGGAATCAGGAACGGACAAGGAATAAGATGAAGTTGTTTTTAAATCAATTTCGGAAATTTTAGTTTAATCATAATTTTTATATTTTTTCAGAGCTTGTTTTTAATCCGAATATAACATATTTATATGTTTTTGGAATCAGAAAATGATGAAGAATAAGATGAACGTAATGTTGGATCGTTTTATAAAAAAAATAATTTTATTACAATTTTCAGATTTTTAATGACCAAAGTCATTAATTAATTAATTTTTAAGCCTCCAAGCTGAAATGCAATCCCAAAGTCCGGCCTTCGTCGAAGATTGCTTGGCCAAAATTTCAATCAATTTCATTGAAACATGAGAGTGTGACAGTGCCGCCTCAACTTTTACAAAATGCCGGATATGACGTCATCAAAGACATGAAAAAAAAATGAAAAAAACGCCTGGGGATATCATACCCAGGAACTCTCATAAAAAATTTCATAAAGATCGGTCCAGTAGTTTACTCTGAATCGCTCTACACACACAGACACACATACACCACGACCCTCGTCGCGATTCTCTCTCTATGTTAAAACATTTAGTCAAAACTTGACTAAATGTAAAAACCAGTACTCTGAGTTGGACTCTTACTGGACGGGTGCTGTGGCGGGGTGGTAAGATGTCGGCCTCTTAATCGGAAGGTCGAGGGTTCGAATTCCGGTCGCGGCCGCCTGGTGGGTTAAGTGTGTAGATTTTTCCGATCTGCCAGGTCAACTTATGTGCAGACCTGCTAGTGGCTTATCCCCCTTCGTGTGTACACGCAAGCACAAGACCAAGTGCGGGAAAGATCCTGTAATCCATGTCAGAGTTCGGTGGGTTATAGAAACACGAAAATATCCAGCATGCTTCCTCCAAAAGCGGCGTATGGCTGCCTTAATGGCGGGGTAAAAACGGTCATACACGTAAAATTCCACTCGTGCAAAAAACACGAGTGTACGTGGGAGTTTCAGCCCACGAACGCAGAAGAAGAAGACGAAGAAGGACTCTTACTGGTTCCAATGACCAGCTTACCTTTTTAAAAAAAATATTAGTGCCATCACTGTGTACGGTGATATTGATTATAACAATGATTGACACCAGTACCGTAAAACCTGCGAGCAAAGGACACCCTTGGGGAACCTTGCCACTGTCCTTTGTACAAAGGTGTCCTTTCTTTTGAATATGAATGCGCAGACATTTTTTGGGAAGAAAAAACACAGCCAAATAGTTTTATTCTAAACTGTGCATTACATGTAGTCATACAGAAAGTGACAAAGAAAACAAGTTCAACATGCAACATGTATGTACAAAACCAGAATCAGTCTGGCTTGGTTCAGACGCACATCTTCAGAATGCTACTCAAGTTCATGACAGCTGTCAGCATTTCAGGGTGAACGGAGAACGAGCGAGAGAGAGAACGAGCGAGAGAGAGAGAGAGAGAGAGAGAGAGACTGAGCGAGAGAGAGAACGACTGAGCGAGAGAGAGAGAGAGAACGGAGAACGAGCGATAGCGAGAACGAGCAAGAGAGAGAGAGAGAACGACCGAGAGAGAGAGAGAGAGAACGACTGAGCGAGAGAGAGAGAGGACGAGCGAGAGAGAGAACGAGCGAGAGAGAGAAAGAGGTGCAATCGGTTTCTTATCTGAAGCAATGGGCCATTCACGGGAATATTCTTTGATCGAGCTCTCGAAAACCACTCGAAGAGTTCGCCGTTCAATTTCTTTATCACATCGACTCTTTCTTCTTAAGTCAGAAATTTCCGTTTTGACATGATGAGACCGCGATCGACGAAGGATGAGACGAAGATGCACCACAGTACAGAAAGTAGAAACCCTAACTTGTTTTTGTTTGTGAGTTCAGTTTAATTCACGGCATCGACCAATGAGCGTGCACCATACAAAAAATCAATCTTTCAAGTGCTGTCGTTGGCTTACAAAATAAGCTTCTCGCGCGTTCACATCGCCAGCGAGAATTTGCAGAACCAAGATGGCGGACCGTTGTTGACAGGTAACGAACCAAATCGGGACCAAAAAAGAGTGTCCGCGTCCGCGCCTTTGAGGTGTCCGCTCTTTTAAGGTGTTTTTGAGTGTAAAATACATCCGTCCTCACTTGAAGTGTCCGTTATGCAAAGGTGTCCGCCGAATTAAGGGTCCGCTGGATGCAGGTTTTACGGTATAACTCTGTCAATTTGAATCCTGGCACTCACAAAACTGGTAGGCTCTTAACGTCAAGCAGACACAATCCAAAACAAAATTGCATTAAATCTGTCAAGAAGAAACCAGTCAAACAAAATATCATCCAGTGTTGTTCCCAGCCTCAGAGAACAAAAGGTCAGTGGAACTTGATTTGAAAATATGTATATATATATATGCAAGTGACCTGGCTTTATCTGCTTCGTAGAAAAAATGATGACCAGAAGACGTAGCTCCTACATGTCAAAACTATTGGACATTCGACTTGCCAGGAGTCAGACCCGTGCGTCAGATCAAAAAAAGTATGCGTCAGTGACCCAAGGCTGAGGCCTGGGAACAACATTGATCAACAGGTAGTTATGACCTGCTGCTGATTTCAATCCCCATGTTGCAAGATTTTTACTGACCAGATGCTGAAAAGGATGGACATTTGGTTTAAACAAGTTTATTCAATAAATTCCATTGGTACTATTACCGCATACATGAAATAAGGAACATGGAGCACAACAAGCTAGGCTTATAAGCGTACTCTTAAAAGCAAATGAAATTTGGCGGACGATTTTAATATAACAAATTTGAAATAATGTCAAAATAATAATGGTAAATTATGGTAGACAAACATGTAACAATAAAAGGAAAAAAAAAAAAAAAAAAAAAAAAAAAAGGTCGGACATTTCAGGCTATCACAATCCCTGTAATAAGGATGAAAGTCGCTTGTTCATTTCAATGCTTATTCTGACAGGTGCCAGGAGAAAGATTCTGTATAAGTTACTATAACTCTCGCTTACTCCATTACACATGTCGTATGCATATATATATATAGAGTGCTTACTTCCCTTTGGTTATTTGATATCACAATCCCTGTAATATGTAGGAGATGTAGAGGTTTCATGCCGAAGCTCAGTGGATATTAAAAATGGGAAGCAAGGGCCGCTACTTTCATACTTTACGGTTGCGCTCTTTTATAGGTTGTGGATTTCAATTCAGAAAACAACCGAAACTCATGGATTTTATATTGATGTATGTATTCAAGCGTGCTTTTGTTAATCTAAACGCAATATGTGTGTGTTGTAGAAGAATATATATATTTATATACATAATTTGAGCGTTCGGAACCAAAGTAAATCGCCAAAAAAAAAGTGGTCCTGAAAAACTGGCTGTGTAATGCTCTGCCCCAGAGCTATGGGGCATTCAAGCTTGTTCCTGGGAGGTTATCTTTCAGTTGCTGGGTGATTATCAAAGATTAACACCCCTTCAAGTTACAGGTGGAAAGAAGCAGAGGGGAGAATAACAGGCATTCAAAGCTCATCCAGCCAAGGGCTTATGAATGTTGTGACTATGATGTTGTTGTTAATGTTTTTCTTCCAGCTGGGCATGCAGATATCTCTCTCTACATTGGAATTTCCTCGTTAATCAACGGAGTCATGTTTTCTGCTTGCAGGATATAGTTGTGGAGCCACCCAGGCAGAAACTACCTAAGCCAGTGGCCCCCAGTGAACGGCCATCGTCTGCTGAACCCATGCAGCGTTTGAAGGCCACTGTCGCCACCAGTCTCAGAACACAACTTGAGAAGCTGAAATTGGAAGGACAAGCGGATGCAGGAAGTAATGGTAAATGGGGTCACTGATTAGCAGTATTAATTATATTTTATAGATAATAATAATAATACGAGAATTTATAACGCGCACATATCTCACTACAGGGTCATTCAAGGCGCAGATACAATGGTGACACACATATATATTTATACAGCCTGGTGGTAACCTTAAGCTAACATGTTATTTTCCACTGCTTATCTAAATGTCTAAATAAGAAGCCAAGACAAACTTCATTCTCGAAGCATTATTTTTATTTCCTCAGGTGTTGTATATAAGAAGTGACAGAAATGAGAATGCTTGTTAATGTAGCTAAAACATTGAAGGAAGTGTTCATTTTGTGGTGAATGTGTCATTCCAGCCACAGCATTGGGCAGAGATTGATGTTCATTTTGTGGTGAATGTGTCATTCCAGCCACAGCATTGGGCAGAGATTGATGTTCATTTTGTGGTGAATGTGTCATTCCAGCCACAGCATTGGGCAGAGATTGATGTTCATTTTGTGGTGAATGTGTCATTCCAGCCACAGCATTGGGCAGAGATTGATGTTCATTTTGTGGTGAATGTGTCATTCCAGCCACAGCATTGGGCAGAGATTGATGTTCATCTTGTGGTGAATGTGTCATTCCAGCCACAGCATTGGGCAGAGATTGATGTTCATTTTGTGGTGAATGTGTCATTCCAGCCACTGCATTGGGCAGAGATTGATGTTCATCTTGTGGTGAATGTGTCATTCCAGCCACAGCATTGGGCAGAGATTGATGAATTTCAACCATGATTGTGTTGCAGAGACGGAAGGAAAAGATGTAGCAATAGGAACTCAGTGCAAGAACAGTGCCTGCAAATGTGTAAGTACTCGATGATCAGTTGGTGCAACTTGCACAATAAATCTTCTTCTTCTTCTTCGTGTATGGGCTGAAACTCCCACGTTCACTCATGTTTTTGCATGAGTGAATTTTTGTACGTTTATGACTGTTTTTACCCTGCCATTCAGGCAGCATACGCCGAGTGTATGGGGTATTTTCTGCTGTCTCCCGTTCGTGTGCTAACTTTCTCGTGCGCTTAAGTCAGGGGTTGGAGTTCTTCTGTCCCAGACGGATTTCCGTCCCAAGAAGAATTTTGGCAAATTTGTTTTTGTTATACCTTTTTTTTGTTATTCCCTAGCAGTTGTTGTTTACACTGGGTTTGTGCGAGGATATGTCTGTGCCAGGTCAGCCACCTTTCACCTTTCAAACGGCAGAAATTAATATGTAAGCGCCTAGGGCTATATCTAGATTAGGCGCATAAAAATGATCACAATAATAATAATAATAATGTCCCAGACCGTTCTCCATAAGGTTTGAGTGACATGTAAGGGGCAGCAATGTCATGTCATCCTGGGGAATGTGGCATCCTAGTTGCTATCTATTTGAAAACTCGGCTCACCCACATCTTTATATACCCCTCTTGCAGGGATTCAGAGACCTTCAGTGGTGTGGTAGAGAAAACTTGCATTCCTGATCTATGAACCAGTGGTATTTAGCTTCAGATACATTGAGTCCTTTGGAAAGTTAACAAGTGAAACAATCAATCAATCAATCAATGAGGCTTATATCGCGCATATTCCGTGGGTACAGTTCTAGGCGCTCTGCAGTGATGCCGTGTGAGATGAAATTTTATACGGCCAGTAGATTGCAGCCATTTCGGCGCATATTTACCTTTCGCGGCCTATTATTCCAAGTCACACGGGTATAGGTTGACAATTATTAAATGTGCCTAAGCAATTTTGCCAGGAAAGACCCTTTTGTCAATCGTGGGATCTTTAACGTGCACACCCAATGTAGTGTACACGGGGGGGAGTTCGGACACCGAAGAGAGTCTGCACACAAAGTTGACTCTGAAATAAATTTCCGCCGAACCTGGGATCGAACTCACGCTGACAGCGGCCAACTGAATACAAATCCAGCGCGCTACCAACTGAGCTATATCCCCAAACTTAATTGAAACATCTTTCTCTTTCTCCTACAGGTGTACGAGGGCCCTGAAACCAACGACAAGACCTGTCTACATCACCCTGGTGTTCCTATATTCCATGAAGGGTATGTTGCACAGGTTCTCCTCACTGCTTTTCTGTTAGAATTTGTTGTGTTAGCAAATAAAAATAAAAAAATAAATAAAAATGAGTGGATTTATTTTATCATGTGTTTTTGTACACATACTTAGTTTTTCCAAATGTAGGTTGGAATCTGATCATTGTTGTGGGAATTCAATTAACACAAATGTGTTGCAACTGTTAAGGGTTATCCAGGCTCTCCATAAACTCTTGATATGAAGAAAAGTACCGTACTTTCCGGGTTACAAGGCGCTACAGCGCATAAGGCGCACCCCCCTCTTTTAAAAAAAAATTGTATTCCAGTCACCCATTGGGCGCAGACGGCCGATAGGGCGCACCAAAATTAAAAAAGTATACCGGTGCTGGTGCACTGTGTGTGCGGCGAGATCAAAGGCAGGTCCATTGTGATAGCTGGGTTGCCTTGTTTAGACACTGACCTTCTTCCCAGGGGTCAATGACCCAGTTTTTGCTATGAGAGGTGGTTCCCCTGTCATAGATCTGAGAGAGGAAACACTTCCTGCACCGGGGTCAGTGACCAGTTTAACCTATGGGGCGGTCTCTTTGATGTCTTGAGAGGAAACTTGGCCAGGGTAGTACCTAGTAGCTGAAACATGCATTATCACAAGTTGTTTGACTGGTACTCAGGCGGTCTCTTTGATTTTTTTCGTATTTCATACACGGATTAGGCGCTTCGTTATACCATACCCAGGGGTCAAACTCGAGGAAAAAAGTCGCGCCTTATGACCCGGAAAGTACGGTAGTGTGTGTATGATGAAAGTGACAAATTGTACTGTGATACCTGCAAGGAAAGAACACCCAAAAAACTCCTACATTGCAGGTGGCCTGTGGTGACAGGTATATATGTTGGTAGAAATAATAGACTGAGGCACAACAGGAGGTGTCTGTTAAAGGGGGGTGTACTCTCATCAAAGGGGCATCATTACATGTCACTCAAACCTATGATGAGACGACACTTCCCTTTAATGATCAATCAATATGAGCCTCATATTGATTGATCATTAAAGGGAAGTGTAGTCTCATCATAGGTGCATCTTTAACACTTTCTACCCCACCTATGTTGACCAAGCTTTTTTTCAGCCGAGACCAGCTGTGCTGCAGCAGGTCACTCAGAATTGTAGTAACTGTGTAGACACTGTCAGACCTGTGAACCCATACGATTTCGCTGTATTTTGTACGCATGATTGTCTAGAATACGATCAGTACGCACAGTTGAAAAATAATACGACGAGAAAAATTCCATCACTACTTTTCTTCAAAAGCGTATCCCGAAGCCGATTCACTATTTTGACACATGATTACAGTTTTTGTGAGTAAACATTGATAGAAGCATTTGTTTTAAATCTATTGGTAAACTTAATTAACTGTGCGACGGACGCGTGTGAAGCATGTTTGAATCATAGACACTCAAATGCTGTGCGGAGTACGCTCATTTTTCTGAAAATACACCAAGTTTGTTTGAGAATACTCAAAGTGCAAAACAAGGGTTCCCAGGTCTGCACTGTGTATCAACACACTGGAATGCAGACGTTAGATGGACGTTACAGGAAGCGACTGAAGCTAACAGTCTCAGCGGATATATCCGTACCTGGTCAGATAGAGCTATCTGGTTTTTTGTGGGGGGAACCTCCCTTTAAATACCCTTTGAAATCCCCCTGAACCTTTTGCACTGGCCCTCCTTGGGTCATAGTATGCTTTGTAGTTTAGTATTCCCCCCCCCCCCCCCCCCCCCCCCCCCCCCCTGGTTGAGAAAGGGGAGTGAATAGTAGTAACTGTGTATCAGATGTTAGATCGACATTACAGGAAGCGACTGAAGCTAACAGCCTGAGCGGATATATCCGTACCTGGTCAGATAGAGCCATATGAGTGGGCATGGATATATTCGTACCTGGGAGACAATGAGTTAAAGGGAGTACTCCCATCATAGGGGTCTCTCTTTGAAGGTATCAGTGTGTTACCAACAACAAAGGGAACTCAAGTGCTTCCATTTTCATATTGATTTAATAGCGAACGACGAAGAAGAAGAATATTGATTTATTCATTTACAGAATGAAGTACTGGACCTGCTGTAATCGCAAGACATCAGACTTTGACAACTTCTTGAATCAGGAGGGCTGCGCGGAAGGCAAACATGTCTGGGTGAAGAGCAAGGTATAAAATAGTTGTGTGAGTGTGTCATTGTGTGTATGTGTGAATGTGTGTGTGAATGTGTATGGATGTGTGTGTGTGTGAATGTGTGTGTGTGTGTGTGTGTTAAATCTTTGTGCAGCTCAGTCTTTGAAACCATTGTTATAGAATTGAGTCTTGACTGTTCAACGGAAGGGAGGTAATCATGAATGTCCAGACACTGTTCATTCTAACAAGTTTGCTATTTTTACAGAGGAAGTCGGCCTTTTTAAGACCCTACTTTATCCGATTTTAGTTTACAATGTCTGTAAATGAACCTGTATTTCTTGTATCACCCCCCCCCCCCCCCCTTGTAAGATTGTGTCTGGTCTTACAAAGGGGGTACCACTATCGGCGTATGGGTATTCGTGTAGTGCTATTGTGTTCTGGAAGTAATTTTGATTGTATGCTATTTTTACCGAAATTATACAGAAATGTTTGAGTATTGTGTGCAATATACGTTTTGTTAGGAATCATTAGGTGGTGTGCATGTAGCTGAAATTGCAGTTATAAAAACTGTGTTCTGAATATCTTTGTCAACGAGCACACATTTCATTGTTTTATTTTAAATCATTGTCTTACTTATAGCCTGATATGTGTGAGTTTGTGGACGTGTGTGTGTGTGTGTGTGTGTCTGTGTGTGTGTGTGTGTGTGTGTGTGTGTGTGTGTGTGCACACACATGTTAATGCATGCAGCATTTAGTATAGGTTTCGTAATCAAGTGTGTATATGTGAGAACTTCAGCACAAACTTTGTCTAGTGACTTAACCCCCTTCGTCTGTACACGCAAGCACAAGACCAAGTGCTCACAGAAAAGATCCTGTAATCCATGTCAGAGTTTGGTGGGTTATAGAAACACGAAAATACCCAGCATGCTTCCCCCGAAATATAGAGTGCTGTCCCTTCTGGGCCGAGCGCCTGCATTTCAGGGCTCTCTCATATTTTGTACTGTGCGCCTTGAGTCGCCTTGTGGAGAGATATGTGCGCGTTATAAATTCTCGTATTATTATCCCAGCGAAGCTGGAGGTATCCCGTGAACGCTATACTGTAATCGATTTGAGAAATGTGCACACCGAATAATACATGATAAAGAAGGATTCGTTGTGCCCGGCTACGTGCTACAGTTGGAGATGGAAGTTCACCAAAAATGGGGACCATACTAACAAAAATACGCTGGGTAAAATAGGCGCCCCCATTTTTTCAGCAAACGCCACCCCAGGCCGATTTGGACGGGTAGAAATTCCGTAGTTTCCAAGTCTATGGATAAAGCTCGCGTAAAAAGAATACGTCACGGTCGAAAGTCTTTGACGTCAATTAATGCATCATGACGTCATGCCTCCCTGAAGTCTTTCTCTCTCGCGCAGTGTGTGTGTTTGTGTTCATTTTGTGCACATGTGTTAGTGTTACTGTGTGTGTGTGTGTGTGTGTGTGTGTGTGTGTGTGTGTGTATTTGTGTGTGTGTGTGTGTGCGTGCGCACGCGTGCATGAGTCTGTACTCGTGTGTGTGTAAGTGTGTGTGTGGGCATAAGTGTATGTGTGTAAGTGTATGTGTGCTTGTTTGTAAAGGTGTGCATGTCCATATGTGCGTATGGGTGTGTGTTTTGTGTGTATGAAGTTTTTTTGTTAGAGAGTGAGTGAGTGCGTGTGAGTGAGTGTGTGTGTGTGTGTGTGTGTGTGTGTGACTTGGTGTGTGTGTGTGTGTGTGTGTGTGTGTTTGAGAGAGAGAGAGAGAGTGTGTGTGTGTGTGTGTAGGTGTGAATGTGTGTGTGCATGAGTTTGTGTGTATGTTTGTGTGTGTATGAGTGTGTATATGATTGTGTTTGTTTGTAAAGGTGTGTGTGTCCGACTGTCTATGTGCGTATTTGTTTGTTTGTTTGCTCAACGCCCAGCCGACCACGAAGGGCCATATCAGGGCGGTGCTGCTTTGAGATATAACGTGCGCCACACAAAAGGCAGAAGTCGCAGCACAGGCTTCATGTCTCACCCAGTCACATTATTCTGACACCGGACCAACCAGTCCTAGCATGCACTAACCCCATAATGCCAGCCGCCAGACGGAGCCGGCACCCACTAGATTGCCAATTTTAAAGTCTTAGGTATGACCCGGCCTGGGTTCGAACCCACGACCTCCCGATCACAGGGCGGACGCCTTACCACTAGGCCAACCGTGTATGTGCGTATGAGTGTGTGTATTGTGTGTATGAGATTTGTCAGTGTGAGTCAATGTGTGTGTGTGTCTGTGTCTGTGGGTGTGTGCGTGCGTACATGCGTGCGTATGTACATGTGTGTGTGTGTGTGTGTGTGTGTGTTTGTGTGGGTGTGTGTCTGTTTGTATAAGAGATAAAGAGAGAGAGAGAGAGAGAGAGAGAGAGAGAGAGAGAGTGGGTGGGTTGGTTTGTGTTTGTGCGTGTGCGTAAGTGTATGTGTGTGTGTATGTGTGTTTGTTTGTAAAGGTGTGTATGTCCGTCTGTCTATATGTGCGTATGGCGGTGTGTTTTGTGTGTACAGTGAAGTGTGTGTGAGAGAGTGAGTGAGTGCGTGTGAGTGAGTGTGTATGTGTGTACGTGCCGTGTGCAACTTGTGTGTGTGTGTGTGTGTTCGTGTGTGTGTGTGTTTGAGAGAGAGAGAGAGAGAGAGAGAGAGAGAGAGAGAGGTTTGTCTTTCGCTGGGGTATGCAGTGCCTTGGCGTTGCACATCTACTTAATTATTATTTTGTGGTGTGTTCCAGGAACAGCAAGCAGCCGAGGCCAAGTGTCGAGTAGACTGGCACCAGACCGGACCCAATGTGTGCGTGTCTATATTCGCCAAAATGGCTGACCCGGAGAAATCGTATTTCGAGGCTAACAGGGTCGCCTTGAACGTCTACATCGTCTTTGGCAAGGGAAGCAGTGTGTTCCAACATACATACAACCTGAAAGATGTAAGTTGTTCGCATGAAATTTGTCAAAGAGTTTCTTTGCGAGGAATGCCTACACATGCTAGAATACCCACGCACTAGTTTGCCTGGAAGGTCTACATTGTCTTTGGCAAGGGAAGCAGTGTGTTCCAACATACATACAACCTGAGAGATGTAAGTGGTTCACATGAAATGTGTCAACATTTCTTTGCTTATGAAAGAGTTTCTTTGCCAGAAATACTCACAAATATGCTCTGAAAATGCTAGAATGCTCACAAATATGCTCTAAAAATGCTAGAATGCTCACAAATATGCTCTGAAAATGCTAGAATGCTCACAAATATGCTCTGAAAATGCTAGAATGCACACACATATGCTCTGAAAATGCTAGAATGCTCACAAATATGCTCTGAAAATGCTAGAATGCTCACAAATATGCTCTGAAAATGCTAGAATGCTCACAAATATGCTCTGAAAATGCTAGAATGCTCACAAATATGCTCTGAAAATGCTAGAATGCTCACAAATATGCTCTGAAAATGCTAGAATGCTCACAAATATGCTCTGAAAATGCTAGAATGCCCACGCACAAGGTTACCTGGAAGGTCTACATTGTCTTTGGCATTAGGGAAGCAATGTGTTCCAGCATACATGCAACCTGAGAGATGCAAGCGGCTTGTCCACATTGAATCAATGTGCTTTGTCATAATTTTGGGTCTTGACATGCTCCAGTTTTGACGTTACATCATAGTTCATTAGGGTTATACTTTTATCTCATAAATATTTGTGTTGTATTCATGCATTTACTTTTATACAAGTGCAGAGTATTGAATTTGTACGAGGATTCTCGCCAAATACGTTTTTTCTGTTTTTGAAGACCCGGTTTTTTTCTCAGATTTCTTTTTCACAACCTTTTTTAATCTACCTCTATTTTAAGATTCCCTCCAAGTTCGGATCTGATCATTTCAGATTTGTTAGGTCTTAAGTAGGTTTCACTGTAATTATGTTTGATTTTGGAAAGTGACACACTTCACTTGATTTTGAATCTGCAGTAGCAGCACTCCTCATCAACTTTCCTTTTTCTATGCTAAAGTTTGGAAAGTTGACAGTCCATCAGTTAGTGAGCGTTGCATGTTATTTTCTTCTGTTTTTTTCAAGTAAACATTCAGTAAACTTTCCTTTTTACATTTAGTCAAGTTTTGACTAAATGTTTTAACGTAGAGGGGGAATCGCGACGAGGGTTGTGGTGTCTCTGTGTGTGTCTGTGTGTGTGTGTAGAGCGATTCAGAGTAAACTACTGGACCGATCTTTATGAAATTTGACAGAGTTCCTGGGAATGATATCCCTGGACGTTTTTTTCTTTTTTTCGATAAATACTTTTATGACGTCATATCCGGCTTTTCGTAAAAGTTGAGGCAGCACTGCTTTCTTTATTTGGTGTTTAATGTCGTTTTCAACCATTCAAGGTTATATCGCGACGGTGAGGCGGCACTGTCACACCCTCATTTTTCAATCAAATTGATTGAAATTTTTGTAAATGAAATTTTGGCAAAGCAATCTTCGACGAAGGCCGGACTTCGGTATTGCATTTCAGCCTGGTGGCTTAAAAATTAATTTATGACTTTGGTCATTAAAAATCTGAAAATTGTAATAATTTTATTTTTTAATATAAAACGATCCAAATTTACGTTCATCTTATTTTACATCATTTCTTGATTCCAAAAACATATAAATATGTTATATTTGGATTAAAAACAAGCTCTGAAAATTAAAAATATAAAAATTATGATCAAAATTAAATTTCCGAAATCGATTTAAAAACAATTTTATCTTATTCCTTGTCGGTTCCTGATTCCAAAAACATATAGATATGATATGTTTGGATTAAAAACACGCTCAGAAAGTTAAAACGAAGAGAGGTACAGAAAAGCAGCACTATGCAGCACAGCAAAACCACTACCGCGCTGAACAGGCTCATCAGTTTCACTCCGTTTTGCACAAGCGGCGGACTACGGTCATTGTGAAAAAATGCAGTGCGTTCAGTTTCATTCTGTGAATTCCACAGCTTGACTAAATGTAGTAATTTCGCCAACGCGACTTGTTGATTTTTACATTTAGTCAAGTTTTGACTAAATGTTTTAACATAGAGGGGGAATCGCGACGAGGGTTGTGGTGTCTCTGTGTGTGTGTGTGTGTGTGTGTAGAGCGATTCAGAGTAAACTACTGGACCGATCTTTATAAAAATTTTACATGAGAGTTCCTGAGAGTAATATCCCCAGACCTTTTTTTCATTTTTTCGATTAATGTCTTTCATGACGTCATATCCGGCTTTTTGTAAAAGTTGAGGCGGCACTGTCACACCCTCATTTTTCAATGAAATTTATTGGAATTTTGGCTAAGCAATTTTCGACGAAGCCCGGACTCTGGTATTGCATATCAGCTTGGAGGCTTAGCAATTAAATAATGACTTTGGTTATTAAAAATCTGAAAATTGTAATTAAAATTATTTTTTTATAAAACGATCCAAAAACCATTTCATCTGATTTTTCATTATTTTCTGATTCCCAAAACATATAAATATGTTATATTCAAATTAAAAACAGGCTCTGAAAATTAAAAATATGAAAATTATGATTAAATTTAACTTTCCAAAATCGATTTAATTTTTTTTTTAATCTTATTTTATGTCGGTTCCTGATTCCAAAAACATATAGATATGTTATGTTTGGATTAAAAACAAGCTCAGAAAGTTAAAAAGAATAGAGATAAAGAAAAGCGCGCGATCCTGCTGAATGCAACCGCTACCACGCTATACTGACAATTTCACTGCGTTTTACATGTGCAGGGGATTGACGAAGCTGTATTGTCTTGGTGAAAAAGTGCAGTGCGTTCAGTTTCATTCCGTGAGTTCGACAACTTGACTAAATGTAGTAATTTCGCATTACGCGACTTGTTGAAATGTTCTTGATTTTTAAATTTTGAAAACGTTAGCAGGCTGTTAATGTGTGTGTTTTTCCTTATGTCCTCCTCTTCGACCATTCTAATGTGTCCTTTTGTATTTACATTTTTACCTGTTCTTGTCACCAGGTGATACGTCCGGAAGAGAGCGAGGTGAAGCTGCTGGGCACCAAGGTGGAGATCAACATGAAGAAGGCGGAACCTTTCCACTGGCCGTCCTTGGAGATTCCTCCAGAGAGCCCTGTCGTATCCAACGCCACTGAGCACAACTGAAGACAAAACTCTTTTGGCCATTTTGCCATCTCAGGAGAACTTCCCTTTAACCCCCCCCCCCCCCCCTCCCCCCCCCCCCCCCCCCCTCCCCTTCCCTTTGGTTTCATTGGATGTACTTCCTGAGAGTCCTGTTGTCTCCAACGTAAGCCACTGGTCATAACTGAGTAGGGGTTGAACAAATCCTTTTGCTATAATACTGAAGAACCTCTTTTTTAAGGGCGTCAGTTTAGGACTTCTTCTTCTTCTTCTTCTTCTGCGTTCGTGGGCTGAAACTCCCACGTACACTCGTTTTTTTGCACAAGTGGAATTTTACGTGTATGGCCGTTTTTATCCCGCCATTTGAGGACTCCTATTAAAAGATATCAGCAATTTTAAGACCGCCTTTTTCTAGATTTTCTGTTCATAGTGTTTCATTAAAATTAATCTTCATTTAAAGACTCAATCCCTCTCTTTTTACATCTGTTTTTTTGTGTGTGGAGGGAACCTCCCTTTAAATACCCCTTGAAACCCCCCTGAACCTTTTGCACTGGCCCTCCTTGGGTCACTGGATGCTTTGTAGTTTAGTATTTCCCACCCATCCCCTTGTTTGAGAGGGGGGGCGGGGGGTAGTGAAAAGGGAATTTTGCTGTATTTCTTACCTCCTCCTGTTCGATTGTTTTCATTTATCTGCATGTGCAATGAATAGGCCGGAGAGTTAATAGATAGGGTTTACGTTTGATATTTGTACTCATTTGTATGATTCTAGCAGGACAGGGCGAGAGAATAGCATTTTATTGACGGGTTTGTTACAAACTGTGTTCAGACCTGTTTACCAGTACGATTTGGGCGTATTTTGTACGCCAAATTATTATCAGTACGCAAATACGCGACACACGCACAAAATACGCATAAGAAAAAGTCTAGAATACGTTTTCCGGTGTTGGTGTGCTGATTACGGGATGGTACAACTGATACCGGTTTCGGTCGAAGGGAGATAACCATGACAGCGAGTCTTCAGCTGTGGAAACCTTGTTCAGTTGTTGGCACGTGCGATCGTCTGGACAATCGTGGCAAAATGAAGCGGTAAAATGTGCCAGTTTCGGATGACTGTACCAAGTCTAAACAGCAGAAGCAGCAGATTTTCTTGGAGAAATATAAGAAAGAGCCAGGAATTGTGGAGTCTACTATGGGAAAAAGTCATGCACACTGCAAGTATTGTAAATCAGATTTCTCCGTTGTCCATGCTGGGAAATATGACATCGAACGACACTGCAGTTCCAAAACTCACATGGACAAGGTTGCTGCAAAGAAATCCGCTGAAAGCTGCCAAGGAATTATTAAGTTCATTCCCGCAAAGCAAATCCTGCCAGAAGAAAAGGCTGTAGTCCGTGCTGAAGCAATGTTTTCTGAGATGATTGTAAAAATGAACTTGCCACTGTCAACCGCAGATGTTATTTCACGAACTTCATCTTTTCATTATCAATCTGCTTGGAAGACACTGGTTATAATGTTATAAACTGACAGGTAAATAAAATTGTTTTATCCCTGTTGTATCGGAAGGAGTTAAATTCTGAAGATGTTCACAAGACATGCTATTCTTACACAAACACGTTTGCACCCACGGCGTACGTTTTGCCTAGCCCATATGGCTTTGCTTGCAAAGTACACCAACTTTTTGAAAAATACACTTAACTTTTTGAAAAAGTACTCTTGCCTCAGGTTTAGGGTAAACAGGTCTGCGTGTTATGAAATGTGAAAATAGATCTGGGTTTGCTCAGTTAGGACCTGTCTGTTGTGGAAACAAAATGTTACCAGTATAGTGTCAATGTGGCTAAATGTCATGTAGACTTTGAATACCGGCACCGTTGGCCTAGTGGTAAGGCGTCTGCCCTGTGATCGGGAGGTCGTGGGTTTGAACCCCGGCCGGGTCATACCTAAGACTTTAAAATTGGCAATCTAGTGGCTGCTCCGCCTGGCGTCTGGCATGATGGGGTTAGTGCTAGGACTGGTTGGTCCGGTGTCAGAATAATGTGACCGGGTGAGACATGAAGCCTGTGCTGCGACTTCTGTCTTGTGTGTGGCGCACGTTAAAATGTCAAAGCAGCACCGCCCTGATATGGCCCTTCATGGTCGGCTGGGCGTTAAGCAAACAAACAAAAAAAACCAAAAAAAAGACTTTGAATCTTACAAAACGTGTGACTGGTATCAAAGTTATAATGTTCATAACAGCTTTGTTATCTCCGCAAGATGGCATTGAAATAGCTACGAGTTGTTGCTGAAGTGTTTATTTTAATCAAATTTGAATTATCGTGCTGTTACTCTCTCATTTGGTCTTGGATTATCTTGTTGTTGTAGGTAATTGTCCTTAGGACATGTGTCTAGATAGGTGCTTGCTGTTCTTCAGATTTGCCATTTATGTCTTCAACACTTAACTTTTGCTTTCAGTTTTTTGTAAAGAATATTTTAATTTAGTGCTGGACTGTTGGTTGTACTTTTGTTGTCAACATTCCGAATAAGCTTTAGCTGAAAGAGTTTCCCTCTTACCTGAGTGTTGTTGAGTTCCTTGTATTGTGTTTGTTGTTTTGATGTGAGCGTTTTAGTTCAGTCTTCCAGTACGCCAGCTTTTTTTCTTTAAAGATGTTTGAGCTTTAATTTATGATGTTGATTACTGACATATTTCATTGTTAATGATTTGTTTTCTCTCATTAGTTGATCAGGACAGTGTGTTAGAGAAAGTGCTGAAGTTGATTTTGTGAAGCTGTTTGAAAACGTAATTCCTTGTTGAGATGTAAGGTGGGTGAAATGTTTTAGACCATGATAAAACGATCACTTAAATGTGATGAAGTACAGATTAAGAATTTGTTTAAAACAGACAAAGAAAGCACTGATGTAGCTGTGATGGTTAATTTGCTTGTATCAAGTATTTATCTCCTGTGTTGAGGTGAAAGAAAGAGAACATCAAAAACAAAACTGGTGTATCAGTTACATCATATTTTGCATTTTGTTTTTCCAATTTGTCTTCATGACCCACATTATTTTAATGACATCACAGCAAGAAAGAGAAGGTGAAAGGACAGGACACTACCATTATAGTTGTTTTTGTTTCTATGGAAACAATGCTTTAAATTGATTTTTTTTTTTTCCAGTACTGCAATCTGCAGCTTGTGTTCTGTAGTTTTCGTGTGTCAGTCTTGGATATGCTTTTAATAATAATAATAATACGAGAATTTATAATGCGATTGTTGTTCCACAGGTTTTGAATCTGCTTGTTTAATGACTTTTGATCAGCACTACAGTGGTACCTGTGAGGAAAGAACACCATAGGGTCAAGCTGCGGTGTTTACATTGATCAGCAGCGCAAAGACACTGAGCCCTGTCCAGAAAAATAGTTCTCTATTATCCCAAAATATGGTAACATTTGTGTAATAACGTTCTCAATAAATGTTGAAGTATAGAAATGATGTGTGATGATTGGCAATGAGGTTTTAAGTGTGTGTGTGTATGTTAAGTTTATTGCTGTTTAGTTTTTTTGGCAGAAACCTGGTACACTCGGCGTTTTATTTTCAAAAGGAAGCCTAAATAAATAATTGCTCCGGAAACAGGATGCTATAATGTTTTTTGTTTTATGTTTTCCTGAAAGTTATTTTTTATGCACTGAGAAAGTTTGGATTTCCATGTTTTGGGGAAAATGGTATACAGGCTTAGTAATGAATGTTCGGCAAGACCGAAGGGCAATTTTCTAGTTGGAATGTTTTATGAAAGTTTTGTAATTTCAGAAAATGAATCAAAAGAAATTTTAAAAAACAAGGCGTGTAAAGCGAGATTAATACATTTAGTCAATCTGTCTAACCCACAGACTGAAATCAAACGCACCGCATTTTTTCACTAAGACAACAGCTTTGTCAATAACATACCCCGCGGCCGCTCTGACACATTCACGCACAGAAAGTGAGAATTAAAGCCAGTATAACGCGCTTTTCTCTATTCTTTTTATATTTAGTCAAGTTTTGACTAAATATTTTAACATCGAGGGGGAATCGAAACGAGGGTCGTGGTGTATGTGCGTGCGTGTGTGTGTGTGTGCGTGTGTGTGTGTGTGTGTGTGTAGAGCGATTCAGACTAAACTACTGGACCGATCTTTATGAAATTTGACATGAGAGTTTCTGGGTATGAAATCCCCGAACGTTTTTTTTATTTTTTTGATAAATGTCTTTGATGACGTCATATCCGGCTTTTCGTGAAAGTTGAGGCGGCACTGTCACGCCCTCATTTTTCAACCAAATTGGTTGAAATTTTGGTCAAGTACTCTTCGACGAAGCCCGGGGTTCGGTATTGCATTTCAGCTTGGTGGCTTAAAAATTAATTAATGACTTAGGGTCATTAAAAATCTGAAAATTGTAAAAAAAAATAAAAATTTATAAAACGATCCAAATTTACGTTTATCTTATTCTCCATCATTTGCTGATTCCAAAAACATATAAATATGTTATATTCGGATTAAAAACAAGCTCTGAAAATTAAATATATAAAAATTATTATCAAAATTTTTTTTTCGAAATCAATTTAAAAACACTTTC
>NC_090247.1:3938646-3953646 GCF_037325665.1 Littorina saxatilis | reverse complement strand
TAATCAATAAATTAATCAATCAATCCATCAAAGAAAGACAGATCAACCCCATTACATCTCAAACATCCACGCATTTGTGTATACGTCTGATCTCAGATAATTTTAGAGACTGCAATATACGTTTTTTCGGAAATAACTCTCTCAAGATGTTTAGCGGTCTGGAAGAGTAAGTGCCCCTTTACCGCGGACAAGCTTTTCACAACATCCGGAGCATGTTCTACGCTTCTGATCGGCTTTATCCTGCGATAATACACATACATAATACACATCATAGTTAGTTGTTGGTTCCGATCACAGGATAAAGCCGATCGGAAGCGTGCAACAGTGAAACGCGTGGCCGAGGTAAAGGGGCTTTTACTCTACCAGACCGCTGAACTCTGTCGGGATTTTTCAAGCGAAGTGGAAGAGTTATGCCCTAGCATAACATACACATCAGATTTAGTTGTTTGCCATGATCGCGAATCTAAGCCGGTCAGCAGCATGGTTGTAGCTTCGCCTCGCTTGTCTCACTGTTTGGGGCATAACTCGGACACAGCGCTTCAAAATCTTGACAGAGTAATTGCCGAACATCCTCAATAGACGTTTCCCGAAAATAACGCTGACAGGATTTACAAGCGTTGTGGAAGGTTTGTATGATTTTTTTTCTTCTCGCGGGGCGCAACTCTTCCAAATCGCTTGCAAATCCTGACAGAGTTATTTCCGAAAATGGTCTATTACCTGTAACAAAATCGACTATCACTTGCGTGGGCTAACATTGGCCATTGTCGTCCACTCAAATCTTTGGAACGAACACGAAACGTAAAAATTACTGCGACTACGTAAAACAATATCTTCTAAAAGAATAGATTGTTACTATAGACTGTACGAGAGAAAATCTTGGTATATCTTACTGGTGGCATAACTATATACATCCGAAAATCTTTAGAGTAATCTCTAACACGAACTCGATATTTTTACTATACATATATAAAACATATGTAGTTTATATGCATGTGATAAAGATGATGATGATGAAGATGAAGATGATGATGATGATGATGATGATGATGATGATGATGATGATGATGATGATGATGATGATTCTTTCTGTCTTTATTTGGTGTTTAACGTCGTTTTCAACCACGAAGGTTATATCGCGACGGATGATGATGATGATGATGATGATGATGATGATGATGATGATGATGATGATGATGATGATGATGATGATGATTATGATGATGACGACGATGACGAAAATGATGATAATAGAAGTCTAGTTTTCGCTTACATCTACTCTTTTTCTCCGTGCACTCAAGCATGACCGCAAAGTAAATTATTTTATCTTTGATCCTTGTTCTGTACACTGCTGTACTGTACACTAACAATACCTTTCAATCAAGAAATCTAAAAAAAACAAAGTGACTGTGGTGAGATGAACAAAGTTAAAACAAGAAATTCCTACGGAGTAGGAAAAACACCCCCGTCAAAGGGAAATAACCTTCTCAGTTGGTGGCAGTGACTGAGTGAGAATGGTTATTTCCCTTTGACCATTAAGATGTCCCTCTATAAGTCCTTGTAGAATCTTAATCCACCAATAACTCCCTAACCGTGTGTTTGACTGGTCCCAATTTTTGTAAGGACCGTCTCAGGAATGTATAGAACCTGTTCACCAAGTTTGGTGACGATCGGTCCGTTCATTCTTGAGATCTATATGCGAACACAAACACACAAACAAACACATCGAGCGAATCCTATACACACCCCTATACCGGGGGTGTAAAAACAAAAATATATCTGTAAGCTACTCACCGATACAAGAACAGCACAAGACAGTACGAAATGTCGCTTATGTAAGCTTCATCAGGAACAAACAAACACAAAAGGCAACAAAAAGCAGACTGAAGATTGAAGTTTTTGTTGCCTTTTGTGTTTGTTTGTTCTTGATGAAGCTTACATAAGCGACATTTTGTACTGTCTTGTGCGGTTCTTGTATCGGTGAGTAGCTTGCAGATATCTTTCGTTTTTTAACTTTCACTAAAGGTCAACATAATCAGGTCACCTGTCTGAACTTTGTTTGGAATTAGCGTCGTCTCAAACCAGTCCTAAACTGTAGAATATACACATGACCTGTGAGCCATTGTTATTGTCACCGAATGTCTAGTTCTGCTCACAGCGACATTTTCGCTTCGTCCTCACTAGTGTGTTTTGAGATGTCCTGTCGTCAATATCACTCTTTGTGCCGTTGTTGTTTGCGGTGGCATCAACATCATTTGCATTCTTCACGTCGTCTTTGTTTGGGTTACTCGCGTTGCGCTCGTTTTCCCGTTCAATGTTGTATGCATTGGTTTCTTGGTCTTTAGGTTCACTACCAGGCTCCTTTGTGTCCCTTTTATCCATAACACCGCTTTCAGCTTTACCAGGACTAATCACAACAGTGTGCCCACTTTTCGACACATCTGCATTGGTTTCTTGGTCTTTAGGTTCACTACCAGGCTCCTTTGTGTCACTTTTATCCATAACACTGCTTCCAGCTTTACCAGAACTATTCACAACAGTGTGCCCACTTTTCGACACATCTGCATTGGTTTCTTGGTTTTTAGGTTCGCCACCAGGCTCCTTTGTGTCACTTTTATCCATAACACTGCTTCCAGCTTTACCAGAACTATTCACAACAGTGTGCCCACTTTTTGACACATCTGCATTGGTTTCTTGGTCTTTAGGTTCACTACCAGGCTCCTTTGTGTCACTTTTATCCATAACACTGCTTTCAGCTTTACCAGAACTATTCACAACAGTGTGCCCACTTTTTGACACATCTGCATTGGTTTCTTGGTCTTTAGGTTCACTACCAGGCTCCTTTGTGTCACTTTTATCCATAACACTGCTTCCAGCTTTACCAGAACTATTCACAACTGTCTGCCCACTTTTCGACTCTTGGTTTGCGTGGACGACTCTATACAGAGGCTGACTCTTGGCCAAAGCGATGCTGACGATGTTCTGAGGGTCGTTGACCTTGGCTCTGTGCCTTGAAACCACGGGGGGCCTGACCAAAAAGCGAGGGGTAGCGGAAGGCACGCGCTTCTGACGAGCCAGCACTTCTTCCTCTTTCTTCCGCAGCTGCTTCTCGGCGCGAGCCTTGTCCATGAAGTCAGCAGAGACGAGACAGGCCTTGAAGCAGCCTTTGCACTTGTAGGGGCAGCCAGCGCTGTGCTGCATGAGGCCCGCGTCCTCGCCTACCATCAGCGGCCGCCACAACGACCCACAAGGGTTCTGGGTCGGCTCACTACTGGGGTCCGGGATCTCATCTTGACCGTAGGTCATCACTCTCTTGTGGTAGGCTGACCGCGCTCGCCAGTACAGCGAGGGCTCTCGGGGGTTCGCGGATGGGGGAGTGTTGGAGGAGGAAAAGTCCATGGAGCGGACTTTAGGAGGAGCGGATTTAGCTCTACGGAGGTAGCTGCGTTTAATGTCGTCTATTGTGTCGACCGCGTCACCACCGTGGTGAGCACTCCTTCTGTATGTTGCGGATTTGGTCTTGGGGCGCGGAGCGTATGTGGTTTTGTTCACGTCCTCAGCTTTTTCTGCCGAAGCCTCTTCTCCCCATGCATCAGAAGGAGCAGAGTTTGGTGAGGCTTTGGGGTAGTGAAAGGAAGTCACCACGAGATCGACGCTAGCGTTAAAAGGAACGATGGGTTTGGGAAAGGTAGTGTGTTCGCGAGGTTGGAGCTCTCTACCTCTCACCCCAGCATGAGAAAAAGGCCTGTTCTGCAAACGAGAAGACCACACCCGGTTCTGATCTGAAAACCTCGTTTTTCGTGGTCCGGGAGCTGTGAAGGGCCGAGGCTTCAGCTTCACACTTCTGTCTTCGTCACTTTCTTCTGCTTCTGTTTCTTTCAGCCTGGACCGGATGTGACGCCCTTGAAGGTATTCGTGTCGGCCGAGACCTGTGGGAAGGTTCCGCTTCCGGACGATGAAGACACTTCCGGTGCTCTGAGGTCTTTTGGGAACTCGTTCCCAGATGGAGTCATACTCGTATGATGTCAGTGTGCGCATGTTAGCAGCTGTAGCCGGTGCCGACTGGGCCCTGATGTCCCCTGAACAGTTAGTGTCGCTATTTTTGTTGTCACCCGGTAGTTTTGCATCTGCTGTTTCAACACCGCTTGCGTTCTGTTCAGCACTACTTCCTTTATCGCTCGCAGTTTCATAACTCTGCGTTCCTTGCTCATCTTTAACTCGACTGGTCCGTTTGGTTACCGGTCCGGGGTTTTCACAATCCCCATTTCCAAACCTTGGACGAAGTTCAGATTTTTCTCTTGGCTTAATTGTTACTCTGGGGTCTTTCTGGCGCAGACCGATGGGAAACAACCACGAATTAGCACTAATTCCATTGAAGACGATAGTTTTCTGGTGATGCCTCCTGCTGAGTGAGGGATGACAGGTTGATGACGGGGTGGCGGAGTGAGGGGGTGGCCGAGAGCTGGAGACACGGAGTTCGTACAACACTGTGTCTGTATTACACGTGTTCATCGTGAGAGAAACAACCTGTTCGTATGTTAAACGCACGTGTACGTGTATTACAATGAGAAGTTTCTACTATTCTGTGCCTTATTCTGAATGTATTGTTCGCACAGTTTCAATGTTCTTTAATTGTTACTGTTGTGAATGTATTGTGTTTTTTGAATGAAGACGTGTTTCATTGGAGGACGCTGTCAGAATATTGCAATGGGAAGTTTCTACTATTCTGTGTCTTAGTCAGAACGCGTTCCTTGCACAGTTTTAATGTTCTTTGTTACTATCGTGAAGATATTTTGTTTTTAGAATGAAGACGTGTTTCATAGGAAGACGCTGTCAGAATATTGCAATGGGAAGTTTCTACTACTCCGTGTCTTATTCAGAACGTTTTTTTGTGCGTATTTTCAATGTTGTTCGTGACTGTTGTGAAGATATTGTTTTCACGTTAAACATGCTGCTTCAAGAATTTGTTGTTATTAATGTTGGTGGTGGTAGTATTAGTGGTGCTGGTGGGTTCGTGTCGTCGTTGTCGCTTCTACTGCTACTGCTGATGTTGTTGTTCCCTTTGTCGTTTATGTTCATATGTTTCTTGAGATGGTGTATATCTTTACATTTTCTTTAAACGTTATAGGCATACTCATAATTATGGAACTGCGTGTTTGTCTCTTTCGAGAATGTGCGTTGGGGCTGACATAGGACAATTAAAGATAGCGATTATGCTGGTGATGTTGAAGTGCAAATGTCTTAAAAAAATAATCATCTGATCACAAATAGTCACACAAAAAAAGACTATATCGCTGATCACGTAACTCTTTCTTTCTCTCAAGCAGATTGCTGAGTCCTCATTGGATGAAAACAAAAGCATACGCACTTCCAGTTTCAGTCCCAGATATGGTACCGCATCCGTCTTCCCGTCGCCACGTTAAACTTTTTCCACAGACAAAAACAGTCTGTCGTCCCAATGTGAATGATGGATACTCCTAGCAGCGCTGATCGACGTCAGAGAACAAAAACATCTGCATACGAATACTGGCTCGCAGACACAGAGGACAATTTTCCAAAACGAAATTTCAACAAGCGTACGTTGCTTACACACAGTTTGGGATAAAGTGCTACATCACACGCTCTGCGTCCGTTACCTTGTGTTCTAAATTGAGAAAATCCGAGAGCTTCACTTGTATTTTTAGAATTGTTCAGAGCACATTGCACAAAGTCAATATTTTCCCAGATGGTATATCAGCTGACATGTCTAAAACTGCTTCGTCGTTTTGTGTTTTGGATGACAAGCAGAGCTTCTAGAATATTGTCTTTATTCCCAGAAGAACGGGTCACAAAGAGACAGCAAACACAACTAAACTTCAAACGCAGTCTCAAACCGAATGCTGAATCACCAACCCTCCTTCGATTGCCTCATCAGAACCGAGGAGATTCTGTAATAGATCATTATTATCAAGAACCTTTCTGATGTATGTATAGAACAGTTCCCTCCAAAGATGCATAGGACGTCCAAGTCAGCATCGTTCAAACGCAGTAAGATACAGAGTGCTAAATCACCAACCGTCGGTTTCTTGAACGATCAGAGGAGGTTCTGGGACCTTTCTTATAATTATGTTGTAAAATACCGGCTCACATTGAAGAAGAAAAGAATTCAAAGATGGCAATTCTCACAAACAGTCTTGAATCAAACCCTGAATCACAAACACTCTCTTTGTCCCTTCGTATTCCAGACAACGAGAAATTATTATAGAACTTCGCTTATATTTGTAGAACATAGGTTCAGATCACACGGAAGAATGTAAACTTTTGAAGACGGCATTTTGTACCCGTAGTTTGGAACAGAGACTGGTACAGCACACATCTTTCCTCTCAATACTTTGTGTTCTATACAGACCAGAGCATCAGCAAGTTCGGTCACCCTTTACTCTGTGTAGAAGAACGGTTAAGAGTCTCATAGTTCTGGGAGAAAAATTAAGGCGTTTCGGTTTGCGACCAGCCTGTGCAGGTATGATCAATCGTTATAAAGTGAAGTGCGCAAAATATTCTGACGCAGGTCCCATGAGAGATCTTGCACGGAGGAGAAAAAAGAATCCATATACTCCAGGGCCCTGCCCTATCCTTCTCCTGCATCCCGCCCTCCATTGTATTTACTACACCCGTACACAAGGCGAAGGGGTGGGGGGGGGGGGGTAGAGAGAGAGAGAGAGAGAGAGAGAGAGAGAGAGAGAGAGAGAGAGAGAGAGAGAGAGAGAGAGAGAGAACTCAGAACTCAGAACTCAGAACTTTATTACATAAGGATAAAGGTTTTAGGCTTAGCCTAATCTTCCAACCTGTCCTTGGAACATATACAGAGAATAATTGTAAACAAAGCAAAGACTGCACACATACCTCATCAAAGTATTAAACTAATAAAACATCAAAATAAAAGAGAGAGAGAGAGAGAGAGAGAGAGAGAGAGAGGGGGGACACACACACACACACCCCCCACACACACACACACCACACACACACATGCACACACACACACACATACACACACACACACACACATACACACACACACACATATACACACACACACATGCACACACACACACACACCCCACACACACATACACACACACACACACACATACACACACAAACACACACACACACACACACACACACACACACACACACACACACACACACACACACACACACAAAGAGCATCACTCCCCTTCCTCGACTCCCACCCTACCTCTTGACAAAAGAGATATACAACGCCTAATTGCAACTTAATGGCAGCGTTGCTAACGAGTACGGCAGCAACAAACAACTACGAACGGTGCAACCCCAAAACTTGCTGACCATTCTGGGTAATGCTTGTCACTCATGCCCCCCCCCCCCCCAATCCCCCCCCCTCCCCCTTCGTCTTGGATGAATGAAGATCTCGGGAGCTCCGTGTGGTCGCATGGTTTGATCGTGGGCACTAAAGGTAATGAAAAGTCGTGGGACTTTTCGTGAAAGAACGGGGTGGCGAGCATGAGATTATCTTTATTTAGGTATGACCAAGCTGAGAAAATGAAACTCTCGCTGAAAAATTGGAATTAATTCCCGAAAATAGGGAGAACGATTTTCACGCTTTTACCTTGTGCAGACACGCAGTTCGAACGTGTCGTATGCCTTGTTTTTGGTGTTAAATAATGACCTATGATGAAAAAGCAGACATCGGCCTCAAACTGCACCTCAAACTTTTCTTGTTTATTTTGACTGCAAAAACTATTCACGATCATTAACACTTGACAAATAGAGTGCAGTCCGATAAAAAAACACAAGTTATTATATTAGTATTTCTATCGTTCAACTTTCCGTCCAGAATGCTCAAATTAGTACCAGATGTTGCGAAGGGTTTCATTCAAAAGGCAGTTGAAATCATGACGTTGAAAAAGTATGAAAAACATTACACAACGATGTTTATCATGTGGATTTATAAATATCTAAACCATTTCTTGGTGAAAATGTCTAACATCCCGGAATAGAGATGGGTTCTTTCATAAGCAGTATCGTGTGACCCCAACTAGAAACAAACAGTTCTTTTTTTAATTATTGAACCTAATACAAAAAGCTGACAGACTTGCAGCAATATATATCATTTTTAACATTGTAATTTGAGTAAAGCATACATTTGCCAAGTAATTTGGTACTCAAAACAGTTTTCCTGATCACAAATCATCATGTACCTTTTTTTGTTATCGTATTTTGTGTTGCAATAGGTGTGTCCCCTGTTTTGAGCAAACACTGCACTACTTATCATCATCATCATCATCATCATCATCATCAGCATCAGCATCAGCATCATCATCATCATCATCATCATCATCATCATCATCATCATCATCATCATCATCATCATCATCATCATCATCATCAATCCCCTGACTGAGACAGTCGTGGGGGGGGGGGGGGGGACAATAGGGCAGAAGAGGCAGAAACCCTTCTCCAGGCTGTTCTGTTGGGGCCGTCGACAGAAGCTAGATCATAATATAAAAGCTCATCTGTGTCAATTCTTTAGCGTTGACAGATGAGCTCACCCGTTTTCTCCCGCGTCTGCGTCCTCCCACGAAGGCGCCTTGTAGTATGAATTTGGAGAGGATGTCATGCCTCGAGACGTGGCCGTACCACACCAACGTCCGTCGTTTGACGGTTGTCAGGAGAGGTTCTTGATGGGGGCCCACGATGCGCTCGACCAAGCTCCGCACATAGTCATTGATCTTGTGCTCTCTGTATGATATTCAGAGCAGTTTCTTCAGGCACTTCTGGAATTCCTGGATTCTTCTTTTGTGACCAGATATGAGGCTCTGTTTCAATTTAAAAGCATGGGCAGATCTTTTGTTGTTGACATGATCGCTGACACTGATAGTAAGTATTTTTAAATGATCTCCCTTTCTGTTGGAAACAATGTGGACCTCGGGGGCAGTGTTTGGTTGCATGGTATGGGCGTAGCCACTACGATGGCCTAACATACCTTTACTCCCACGTGAACGAGCAAGTAGACCGTCCCAGATCTTTCCACGTCTTTAAATTGAACTACACTTTCTACTTAGACACATACACCACATATGTGACCCTCCACCACGAAATGAGTCGCATGTCACCTCGCGCGGTTCTGCGCTAGGCTTAATATAAGTCCGGAGAGTGTCTGGTAACAGTGTGAGGGTCACCTTAGTCACAGGCTTATAACTCAAACAGTTTTCGCTCTTTTCTGAAACGGTTTTCACCACTGGATAGACCACAAAAAACTCTTTAGGAAAATGTAAAAATATGAAAACCATGCAAAGGTGACATGTGACTCATTCCGTGGTGGAGGGTCACACATATCTACTTGGCTTCTCAATCTGCAAAGTGGGATTGAACAATAGTTTTGAGCTTGATTACTTTCGCAAGGTGACTGACATAAGTGGGGACAAAATCCCACCTTTTTTTTTAGATGCAGCATGAAGGCTGTTTATTATTGGCATGTGCCCATCCACAAGAATGCTCTTATCGATTGGTTTTTTGTCTTTCTTCCTCTTCTTAATTTTTTTCTTCTTCTTCTTCTTCTTCTTTTTCTTGTTCTTATTATTTCTTGTTCTTGTTCTTGTTCTTCTCGTTCTTGTTCTTTTCTTGTTATTCTAATTTATTCTTCTTGTTCGTGTTCGTGTTCTTGTTCTTGTTCTTCGTCTTGTCCTTGTTCTTGTTCTTGTTCTTGTTCTTCTTGTTCTTGAATTTCTTGTTCTTGAATTTCTTGTTCTTCTTGTTATTTTTCTTGTTCTTGTTCTTCTTCTTCTTCTTCTTTTTCTTCTTCTTCTTTTTCTTCTTCTTCTTCTTCTTCATCGTTTTCTACTTTAACTTATTTATTGTAAAACCCTGGAAAGATCTGTTTGTGGTTTCTATGAGAACCTCCCAGGAAGAAAACTATCTTTAAATGTCTCCTTTTCCTTTGGATGAATGGTGACCTCGGGACATTGTCTGCTTGCACGAGGTGGGCGTAGACAGTAGGAAGGTGTAATAGATCTAGCTTTCTTCGTCTCAAAAGGTCACAGTCGACGATTTTTTCATATTTGAAGTGCAAGACTTAGCCGAACTACACAGGGGGGTATTTTCTTGTGTGATTGAGCTGTGTGGTTTTGCTGTGTTTTTGGTCTGGATTTTTTGTTTTTAAGTTTTCGTTCGTTCTTTTCTTTGTGTGTGTGCTTTGTTTCCTTCTTTCCGGCTTTCTTTTCAATTTTGTTGAGATTACATGAATTAGAACAATGTAACCTAGCTTCGTGGTTAACGCGAGAAGGAAGGCATCTTTAACTACGCCAGAACCTTCAACCCCCACTTCTGAAACCGACCCCAATGATTGATGATGACGCCTTGGTTCAGAAACAAGGAAGGGAGGGGACAATGCGGAATCAATATCCGTCGGGCCACCCCAGATTTGTGCGGGTACAGGGACGAAATCATACCCTCCTTTGTGTTCTGGTCGGGTGGCTCATTGATTCCGGGTGGGCTGCAAAGAACTGCATCGATTCGATGGTCATTGATCTTTTGTGATCGACACGGCATTGTCTAGCGATACGGTATTCTGACGTAGCGATTTGATTCTGCTGTGCGTGGAAAAAGTCAGCGGCTTTAATAAGCTGCTGTGTTAAAGGCTGGTTGGATTACAAAGTGCTATTTTGTTTGTTTCCTGGCATTGCTTGTTTTTGTTGTGTGTTATCTATTGTTGTTGTTTATTGTCCTTTTGTGATTTTAATAGTTTTTGCTCTTCTCTCTCTCTCTCTCTCTCTCTCTCTCTCTCTCTCTCTCTCTCTCTCTCTCTCTCTCTGTCTCTCTCTCTCTCTCTCTCTCTCTCTCTCTCTTTCTCTCTCTCTCTCTCTTTCTTTCTCTCTCTCTATCTCTCTGTCTCTGTCTGTCTGTTTGTCTGTCTGTCTGTCGCTCTCTGTCTCTGTCTCTCTCATTGTCTCTCTGTCTCTCACTCTCTCTCTCACTCTGTCTGTCTGTCTGTCTGTCTGTCTGTCCCTCTCTCTCTCTCTCTCTTTCTCTCTCTCTCTCTCTGATCTCGTAGTGTGTTTTTACATTTAGTCAAGTTTTGACTAAATGTTTTAACATAGAGGGGGAATCGAGACGAGGGTCGTGGTGTGTGTGTGTGTGTGTGTGTGTCTGTCTGTCTGTCTGTCTGTCTGTCTGTGCGTGTGTGTGTGTGTAGAGCGATTCAGACCAAACTACTGGACCGATCTTTATTAAATTTTACATGAGAGTTCCTGGGAATGATATCCCCGGATGGTTTTTTTTCTTTTTTTCGATAAATACCTTTGATGACGTCATATCCGGCTTTTTGTAAAAGTTGAGGCGGCACTGTCACACCCTCATTTTTCAATCAAATTGATTGAAATTTTGGCCAAGCAATCTTCGACGAAGGCCGGACTTCGGTATTGCATTTCAGCTTGGTGGCTTAAAAATTAATTAATGACTTTGGTCATTAAAAAACTGAAAATAGTAAAGAAAATTAAAAAAATATATAAAACGATCCCAATTTACGTTCATCTTATTCTTCATCATTTTCTAATTCCAAAAACATATAAATATGTTATATTTGGATTAAAAACAAGCTCTGAAAATTAAAAATATAAAAATTATGATCAAAATTAAGTTTTCGAAATCAATTTGAAAACACTTTCATTTTATTTCTTGTCGGTTCCTGATTCCAAAAACATATAGATATGATATGTTTGGATTAAAAACACGCTCAGAAAGTTAAAACAAAGAGAGGTACAGAAAAGCGTGCTATCCTTCTCAGCGCAACTACTACCCCGCTCTTCTTGTCAATTTCACTGCCTTTGCCACGAGCGGTTGACTGACGATGCTAAAAGTATATGGTCTTGCTGAAAAATTGCATTGCGTTCAGTTTCATTCTGTGAGTTCCACAGCTTGACTAAATGTAGTAATTTCGCCTTACGCGACTTGTTGTTATGTGTGATTGCTCGCTTCGAGGACAGAGTGTGAGAAAAGGCAAAACCTTAAATCTTCTTCCTTGTGAACTATAAAATAAGTTCTGTATCAGATTTCCCTCTTTCTCACAAAACATTTGTTATAAATCCAGCAAACTGATCTGCTCCCTTCGTATTGCCTCCACATAAGTTAGAAATCCAGCTAACTAATCTGCTCCCTTCGCATTGCCTCCACATAAGTTAGAAATCCAGTAAACTGATCTGCTCCCTTCATATTGCCTCCACATAAGTTAGAAATTCATCAAACTGATCTGTTCTATTCACATTGCCTCCACATAAGCTAGAAATCCAGCACACTAATCTGATCCCTTCATATTGCCTCCACATAAGTTAGAAATCCAGCAAACTGATCTGCTCCCTTCGTATTGCCTCCACATAAGTTAGAAATCCAGTAAACTGATCTGCTCCCTTCATATTGCCTCCACATAAGTTAGAAATCCAGCTAACTGATCTGCTCCCTTCGTATTGCCTCCACATAAGTTAGAAATCCAGCTAACTAATCTGCTCCCTTTACATTGCCTCCACATAAGTTAGAAATCCAGCTAACTAATCTGCTCCCTTCGCATTGCCTCCACATAAGTTAGAAATCCAGCTAACTAATCTGCTCCCTTCACATTGCCTCCACATAAGTTAGAAATCCAGCAAACTAATCTGATTCCTTCACATTGCCTCCACATAAGTTAGAAATCCAGCAAACTAATCTGTTCCCTTCACATTTCTTCCACAATTTCCTAACTAATTAATCTGCAAGTAATAACGGCTGCATTTACTGTCTGAAAGCGACTGCATGATCATCAATCAAATGGGGACCTGTAATGATTGGTTGTGAAGTGTTTCTGAAGAGCCAATCAATAATACAGTCACGCCGAACAATTACCTAATTGGTTTCCAGAGTTCACAGCTCGGCCAATCGCTGCAAGGCACGGTGAATATAATTAATTAGTTATCACACTTTGTTGTTGTGTGGTATTAATATTTTGTTTTGTTATTGTATATGCGCGTTGTAAACACTATGCACATATTATTTTCTCGTTTGATCATTTTTATTATCTAATATGTTGGGGTTCTGTTTTGTTTGATTCGGTGATAATTGTAAATTAACTATGAGTGTAGTATTTTATGTCTGTGGTATTCTTTGTCCATTGTCGTTTGATCATTCATGTTTTGTTGAACTGTTTTTATCTAAAAACCGGTATATGTATTGTGTGTATAGTATATTACTTGTTCGTCGCATGCGTATGGTCATTTGTATTATCTTGTTTTGTTTGTTGAAATTACACAAAATCCCGTGTGATTAACTTTGTTGTTTGTCGTTTGAGGATTTATATTTTCGATATACACGCAGAGTAACACTGCAGTCACGGAGAAATAGACATAGACAGACACAGATAGACGAAGACAGCCATACATACATCCAGACAGCCAACACACACACACACACACACACACACACACACACACACACACACACACACACATACACAACTCCCCCCACACAGACGCACACAAACAACCACTCACACACAACCACACATACACACACATACACACACACGCACAGACATACACAAACCCCCACACTCAGACGCACACACACAACCACACATACACACACACACACACATACACACACACGCACAGACATACACAAACCCCCACACTCAGACGCACACACACAACCACACATACACACACACATACATACAGACACACACACACAGACAAACACACACAGACACACACACACAGACAAACACACAGACACACACAGACACACACACACAGACACACACACACACACACACAACCACACACACACACACACAACCACACACACACACTCACTAAACATACATCCTATCATGTGCCAAAGAACAATAAACCCAGGTGAATGCTCATCATCCCCACATATTTATTTCTTGTTCAATTAACAACATCATTTGTATCCAGTTGTTTATTGTTTCTTTTTCTAATGTACTCACCAAATCAATCATGTAATGTTTTCTCTAGTGTTAAGCAAATTGTGTCCTCTTAAACACATGCAAAATGATTTCCGTTTTCAGTATTTATTTTGTAATTATTAAATTCTTACTTACAAATGCCTAGCTTTGAAGAATCATATTGTAGTTAGCACTGATTTGGGCAAAGAAGAAAACAGACAAAACGAACAAGCAACTTAAATCACACGGTTAAGGAGCAAACATAAAACCAGTAAATTTAGAAATTTAAAACGTCAGCTTCTAAACTACACAAAAAAGAAGGCAGAGTTAATAGGGACACAAATATTCAGTTGCATTCACATGTATACGTCATTGGATTACTGGGATACTTTTTCGATGTCTAAAAAAGACACAAAAAACGCCGCATCCCTAAACATAAAACAATTCAGCATACACATACTAAATCCTGAATTCTGCTATTTTTTTTTTCAAGAAAAAAGAAGGAAACACTCATACATGTATATCACACATATAGATTGAATACATAAATCTTCACGATGTACAGAAATAGTTCCATTGAAATGGTATTTTGCAAAAGAAGAAGACACAGATAGGCCTACAGACAAAGAAACTCAATGTAATTTGCTTTTACAGCAGACCATCATAGTCTTATGAATACAAGGTATGTTAAGTTTCATATTAAACTCAGTGTTAAGTAAAAGCTTCATATCATACTCAGTGTTAAGTAAAAGCTTCATATCAAACTCAGTGTTAAGTAAAAGCTTCATATCAAACTCAGTGTTAAGTAAAAGCTTCATATCAAACTCAGTGTTAAGTAAAAGCTTCATATCAAACTCAGTGTTAAGTAAAAGCTTCATATTAAACTCAGTGTTAAGTAAAAGCTTCATATCGTAAAAGTAAGTAAAGTAAACGTTTTTTTTTTCTTCTGTGGAACTCTCTGCTTCTGTCCAGTGAATTTCGTTTCTTCTAATGGAGTATGTAGGCCTGATCAAAACCCATGTATTTAGCAACAGTGTCTGAATACCAAG
>NC_090247.1:3924446-3929446 GCF_037325665.1 Littorina saxatilis | reverse complement strand
GTGACTGGGTGAGACATGAAGCCTGTGCTGCGACTTCTGTCTTGTGTGTGGTGCACGTTATATGTCAAAGCAGCACCGCCCTGATATGGCCCTTCGTGGTCGGCTGGGCGTTAAGCAAACAAACACACAAACTTCAAAGTGGGGATGAAAATGAAGGTTTTGGTGGGATTTGTTGCCTTAAAGTTTACGCGGAATATCGTTGGTTTAAATGAACATCTTGGAGTGGAATGTTTTAGTATGTATAGTTCATGTATAGTATTTTTAGACGTTTGTTTAATGCCTAAATAACTAAATAAACAACTGACTGAATACGCGGATAGTAGTACACTGTAACGTGTGAGCAGCCCCTTAGGACGCTGGTTGTGTAGGAGGGTTAGGTGGGAAATTTGGAGTGGTGCGAAGCGTAGGGAGACAGCTTGTTTATTGTGTGGGATAACACTATGTTATTGCTGTCTCTGCACTCTTTATTCAATTCGTGATTAAGCATGACTCACTCAGTGAGTGCCCCGAAAAGGTTCGTCTTCGTCATATATAATAATTCCAACGAAACTATCAAACCTGAAACGGCCCCCCTATAATAAAAAATATTTAGAACAAACATGAACAACGATTTTATTTCTATAGTTCAACGTTCCATAATCTAACCTTTTCAATTTTTTTCTTGGTTTTATGGGTTTTTTTAATATTCTGAAACGGCCAGTTTTTGATAGGTCAGTTTTGCCTGTCTTGTCACGGTAAATACAGTACCGAGTTGCCGCCAAAAGCCGTGAAAAGTAGGATATGCGCCGAAATGGCTGCGATCTGCTGGTCGATGTGAATGCGTGATGTATTGTGTAAAAAATTCCATCTCACACGGCATAAATAGATCCCTGCGCCTTGAGTCCGAGTCTGGAGATACGCGCGCGATATAAGACTTCATATAACATAACATGCATATGATCACTGTGTATGGTAACCCTAACGCAAACCCAAACACTGAATTTAACTTTGCATGTAAGAATCTTCTAAAGTTCACACACTTGAAATGGTAGTCTTTGTGATTCCTCTCTTCATGGTGGCAACCCCATTTCGGCCATTCGTTAGCATGGTCAGATTCACTTGTGTTTTCAACTCTGCAGGTATTCAAACCAGCGAGCGAGAGGCAGAGAAAAAAAGAACAAGTCGCGTAAGGCGAAAATACAACATTTAGTCAAGTAGCTGTCGAACTCACAGAATGAAACTGAACGCAATGCCATTTTTCAGCAAGACCGTATACTCGTAGCATCGTCAGTCCACCGCTCATGGCAAAGGCAGTGAAATTGACAAGAAGAGCGGGGTAGTAGTTGCGCTAAGAAGGATAGCACGCTTTTCTGTACCTCTCTTTGTTTTAACTTTCTGAGCGTGTTTTTAATCCAAACATATCATATCTATATGTTTTTGGAATCAAGAACCGACAAGGAATAAGATGAAAGTGTTTTTAAATTGATTTCGAAAATTTAATTTTGATAATAATTTTTATATATTTAATTTTCAGAGCTTGTTTTTAATCCAAATATAACATATTTATATGTTTTTGGAATCAGAAAATGATGGAAAATAAGATGAACGTAAATTTGGATCGTTTTATAAATTTTTTTTTTTTTTTTACAATTTTCAGATTTTTAATGACCAAAGTCATTAATTAATTTTTAAGCCACCAAGCTGAAATGCAATACCGAAGTCCGGGCTTCGTCGAAGATTACTTGACCAAAATTTCAACCAATTTGGTTGAAAAATGAGAGCGTGACAGTGCCGCCTCAACTTTCACGAAAAGCCGGATATGACGTCATAAAAGACATTTATCAAAAAAATGAAAAAAACGTTCGGGGATTTCATACCCAGGAACTCTCATGTCAAATTTCATAAAGATCGGTCCAGTAGTTTAGTCTGAATCGCTCTACACACACACACAGACAGACAGACACACACACGCACATACACCACGACCCTCGTCTCGATTCCCCCCTCTATGTTAAAACATTTAGTCATAACTTGACCAAATGTAAAAAGAGAAATAAAGAGAGAGCGAGAAAGAGATTAGAGAGAGAGAGAGTCAGAGAGAGAGAGAGAGAGAGAGAGAGAGAGAGAGAGAGAGAGAGAGAGAGAGAGAGAGAGACGACAGAGAGAGATGGAGATGATGATGATGGAACTTTATTTTTCAAGGATAGAGGTTTAAGGCGACGCCTTTAAATTTCTTACAACCGGTAGGAGAGAGAGAGAGAGAGACAGACAGACAGACAGACAGACAGACAGACAGAGAAAAAAAGAGAGAGAGAGAGAATGAGAGAGAGAGAGATCAAATCAAATCAAATCAAATTAAATTTTATTTTACGAGGGTTGTGGCATAAGCAAAATAAGCGAGCTTCTTTTCAACCAGCCCTCGCCCAGAGAGGGACTATTTTAATCTTAAATACATATATATATATATATATACACACGTAAAACAATTACAAAAGATAAGCATGACAGTAAAAAATTAAGTAGATGTGTACTGCCGGGCAGTACATACCCCAAGCGAAGTCGTCCATATGTGTGTACATGATTCTCTCTCTCTCTCTCTCTCTCTCTCTCTCTCTCTCTCTCTCTCTCTCTCTCTCTCTCTCTCTCTCTCTCTCTCTCTCTCTGTCTTAAAATGTGTCATCGATGACGTGTTTTCATACTTGCTAATGCGGCAGGCTAATCATGACGTCAAATTGAAACTTCTTGAAGTCTCTCAGAAAGGGACATGAAAACCATGTGGGGGTTACTGGTTTGGGCTGAAAAAAAACCCAACTCCACCTAAAATTCAAGCGCCTATGGGGCTGAATTATGCAGCATAAATTGTGAAACATCAGGATATCTCACACTTTCAATTCTGCCATCATGTCAAATCTGACAACAAACCTACCCACAAAATGTCATAAATATCGGTGTAGAATTGAGACTTAACGGTTTTTAACTGCCAAAAATAAGTTTTTTTGACTGGAATAGTATGTCTTAAAATTCAGTTTGGGACAACGGACCCACCCACTAAATTTCATAAAGATAGGTGAAGAATTGAAATTTAACGTTTTTTAACTGCCAAAATTATGTCTTTCTTCTGGAAAAGTATAGAGTGAAAATCAGTTGGGGACAACGAACCTACCCACAAAATTTCATAAATATCGGTGAAGAATTGAAATTTAACGGTTTTTAACTGCCAAAATTATGTTTTTCTTCTGGAAAAGTATGGAGTGAAAATAAGTTGGGGACAACAAACCTACCTTTAAAATTTCATAAGAATCAGTGAAGAAATAGGATTTAACGATTTTTTAACGGCCTTTAAATCATTGGTGATGTCATCATAACCCAGTCGTTGTAGTTGTCGTCGTAGTTGTTGGTGTTGTTGTTGTCATGTTCGTTGTCGTGATTGTTGTTGTTCTCGTGTTGTTGTTTTTGTTGTTGTTGTTGTTGTTGTTGTTGTTGTTGTTGTTGTCGTCGTCGTCGTCGATGTCATTTGTTGTTGTTGTTGTTATCGTCGTCGTCGTCGTCATCGTCGTCGTTGTCAGAGGTTATTTCTAAAGATTTCATTGATAGTCTTTGTTCTCGTCACCAAGACTTGCTAAGAACAAGCTTGGAACAGCAAGAGTTCCAAGAACAAGATTAGAACAACTCATTACATCATTACCAGTACGTCATTTGTATTTAGAACACACTTTAGAAAAAAACTCTTCAGCTACAAACCAGTCACCCTCACATGGCGGAGGTGTTTGTCTAAACCACTTACTGAAATGTTTTGAGGTTTAATGACCATACACATGTTGAACCGGTGAGTGTCTTCCGCTGCTTAATTCGCAAATAACTATTTTATTAAAGTCCGCTTGAAACGCTCAAAGATGAAATTCCATGTTAAAAAGTGACAAAAGTTTCACATTTTCCCGTTGTAACAGCTTCCGATGATATTATATGAAAATTCTGATCCTCTGAGAGGATTCCCCGAAACAAAATCAGTTTGTACGCCTAATTTTAATAGAATTGTCCAAACAGTGTCGCTAATATTGTGCTAAAAGATGAATTCTAGAACAATGTCCAGACAGACACCACTTGGCCAAAAAATTTTCAGTGCTGGGAGATGAAAAAAAAACTACCTCGCTACGCGCGGGCTTCGCCCGCGCTCCGCTTGGATTAAGTAGATGTGTACTGCCGGGCAGTACATACCCCAAGCGAAGTCGTCCATCTGTGTGTACATGATTCTCTCTCTCTCTCTCTCTCTCTCTCTCTCTCTCTCTCTGTCTTAAAATGTGTCATCGATGACGTGTTTTCATACTTGCTAATGCGGCAGGCTAATCATGACGTCAAATTGAAACTTCTTGAAGTCTCTCAGAAAGGGACATGAAAACCATGTGGGGGTTACTGGTTTGGGCTGAAAAAAAACCCAACTCCACCTAAAATTCAAGCGCCTATGGGGCTGAATTATGCAGCATAAATTGTGAAACATCAGGATATCTCACACTTTCAATTCTGCCATCATGTCAAATCTGACAACAAACCTACCCACAAAATGTCATAAATATCGGTGTAGAATTGAGACTTAACGGTTTTTAACTGCCAAAAATAAGTTTTTTTGACTGGAATAGTTTGTCTTGAAATTCAGTTTGGGACAACGGAGCCACCCACTAAATTTCAAAAAGATAGGTGAAAATTTAAATGTAACGGTTTTCAACTGCCAAAATTATGTTTTTCTTCTGGAAAAGTATGGAGTGAAAATCAGTTGGGGACAACGAACCTACCCACAAAATTTCATAAATATCGATGAAGAATTGAGATTTAACGGTTTTTAACTGCCAAAAATAAGGTTTTTTGTCTGGAAAAGTATGTCTTAAAATTCAGTTTGGGACAACGGACCCACCCACTAAATTTCATAAAGATAGGTGAAGAATTGAAATTTACCGTTTTTTAACTGCCAAAATTATGTCTTTCTTCTGGAAAAGTATAGAGTGAAAATCAGTTGGGGACAACGAACC
>NC_090247.1:3894446-3921946 GCF_037325665.1 Littorina saxatilis | reverse complement strand
CGTACCTGTTTTGTAATAGTCATTGTTTGTTTGTTCGTTCATGGGCTGAAACTCCCACGGCTTTTACGTGTATGACCGTTTTTACCCCGCCATTTAGGCAGCCATACGCCGCTTTCGGAGGAAGCATGCTGGGTATTTTCGTGTTTCTATAACCCACCGAACTCTGACATGGATTACAGGATCTTTTTCGTGCGCACTTGGTCTTGTGCTTGCGTGTACACACGGGGGTGTTCGGACACCGAGGAGAGTCTGCACACAAAGTTGACTCTGAGAAATAAATCTCTCGCCGAACGTGGGGACGAACTCACGCTGACAGCGGCCAACTGGATACAAATCCAGCGCGCTACCGACTGAGCTACATCCCCGCCCTCTAATAGTCATGATTAGCAAGGTTTCAAGGTTTATTAGCATAGATAATTACAACTGTTTTGGGGATAGTTATTGATGACCCGAAAGAATTTAAGTTAATGAAACACCGCAGTGCGCTAAGAGATTTTATGGAGAAAAACGAGAACATGAATTATTGAAGGAAGCGAGTAGTGGTTTTTGTTACCATCAGTTATAATAATACTTATCACACTGGTAAAGTTTGTAATTAACACTTTTGGCGCAAGTATAATTATTCGTGTAAGCGTACGTGTTTTTATTCACTTTTGCTGTATACAATCGTTTCACACATACACAAAACAAGTATAATTTATTATCAAAGATAATTCACTATTGGTAGCTCAGAGTGTTCTTTGTTTCTAAATTAAATGATTCCTTTAATAATGGCAGTTACGACTTTTGGCGCTGATAGTCCATCATAGGTAGTGGATTGCAGGGGGGTGGGGGGGGGGAGGGGGTGGCGAAGAAAAGGGAGGAAGGGGGTGGGGTGCCAAGGGTGAAGGCTGTAAGCAGTAAGGTGGCACAATAAGACGTCGTCATGGCCGGACAATTTGTCATTTCGCCCGCACGAATGATTTCGAAAGGTGAGACTGAGACCTTACTTGCTTACTGCCATAGATCCGCTTGTGTGGGAGGAGGGGGGTGGGGAAGAGAATGTGATACAATGTAAATAGATATTGCCTGGTCACGCCTCCCTCCCTCGCATTATTTAGGCCTACGTGCAGTGCATGATACGGGGAATCGCTTGGCCTTGACCTAATGATTATACATGCGTGTGACCCCTTTAGAGTCTGACAGTGTATTTTCTACTGCGTCAGAGTGTACTGTGCAATTAATTATTTTGCCGCAACGAACATTAATGTCGCACGCTATGCTGAGGATGATGTTGTGCTGGACTGCACATCACAACCACTTACTTCTTCTTCTTCTTCTTCTGCGTTCGTGGGCTGAAACTCCCTCGTACACTCGTGTTTTTGCACGAGTGGAATTGTACGTGTATGGCCGTTTTTACCCCGCCATTTAGGCAGCCATACGCCGCTTTCGGAGGAAGCATGCTGGGTTTTTTCGTGTTTCTATAACCCACCGAACTTTGACATGGATTACAGGATTTTTCCGTGCGCACTTGGTCTTGTGCTTGCGTGTACACACGAAGGGGGATAAGCCACTAGCAGGTCTGCACATAAGTTGACCTGGAAGATCGGAAAAATCTCCACACTTAACCCACCAGGCGGCCGCGGCCGGGATTCGAACCCTCGACCTTCCGATTAAGAGGCCGACGTCTTACCACCACGCCACAGCGCCCGTCACAACCACTTACTCAGGAAAGAGAGCGAAACCCCCGCACATAGCCTCATTGACGGACAGACAGATATATCTACAGACGGAGACAGAGACAAATAGAGCTAGAGATTAAAAAAAAAAAGGATAGAGATAGAAATAGAGACACATATGGAGATAGAAATAGAAATATAGACAGAGGTATCTACAGACGGAGACAGAGACAGATAAAGCTGGAGATGGAGCTAGAGATAAAAAAAAAGATAGAGATAGAAATAGAGACAGAGATAGAGACACAGACACAAATGAACAGAAACCGACACACGGACATATAGACCCAACGGCAATATTAATCACACTCCCCAACTCCTTTTCCCCTTTGTCTTTTGTTCCTCAACACGAAATAAATCTACCATCAGACTGACCAACAGACTGACCTGTAAAAACACAGGTAGACAGACAGACAGACAGACAGACAGACAGACGCGGCACAAGTTTCTTTGCAACAGCCTCGCCCACCACCCCACCTAACCGTCACCGCACAATGGAGTCTCCTTACTTCTATTTTTACGTCACAGAAACGCCCACACTATAGCAAGAAATAATAGACAAAACAGAAGAAGAAAAAAAGAAGAAAAAAAGGAAGAAGAATGCCATGACCCAGACTGCCTCAAGCGGATTATATTGTTTTATATACCACGACGTCTATGCTAATGATCTGCTCCACGTGACGCGTCTCGCTGTCAGGAAGAAACATGCCTTTCACTTCGCCACCGTCAATCTCCACCCAATGAGTGTCTTCTGCTGGGCAAACCCCACAGGAGTCACGTCTTTGGTTGAATTATGTCTTTCGTGATTCGTTCGGCTACCGTAACCGTGCTCGAGTTTTAAAGTAGAAGTACACCTAAGGCGCCATTTTGGAAAGTGTTCTGACGATTTGGACCTTAAAAAGTTCAATGAACATTCTCTGTACCGTAATTTAGAAACACCTGCAATGATTTGCTCAAAACTGCTCCGAAACTATGCCAAATAATCAAATAAATGTTTAATCAACGAGCGGTTAGCTTCGGCAAGCTGTCCTGTGTCAGGAGTCCGCACCGACTTCCGTTCGTCATCATATTTTAATTAGTTTTCATAGATACCCAGTAGTCAAAGCAGATTAAACCGTTGGATTGAAGACGTCAAACCCATATTCTCGCAAACGCATGCACATCCCGTGCCATCCATTGCTAAAACGCTTCGCATAACAGAAACAAACACACTGTCCGTTGGAGAATATCACGGTCTGACAAGACTATCATACCCAGTATTTAGATTTTAAAATAGAACGTCCAAACACTAATTCTTAGAGCATCTATTCAAGAACAAAAACGAACTATGTTTCTCTCGGCTCAGTTTCAAATCTGTATCTATATGAATAGCGCATGAACTACAAATTTCACTTTGGGTCGAAAAGGTTGAACGAAATTTTAGACTGGCCCAAAAAGGCGTCAAAATGAGAATTACAGTCTGGGATTGCAACTCAAACACAGCCGTTTTCAATTTGAGTAACTCAGCACTCAAATGTTTATTTTAAGGTATTACTGGTGTGTGGTCACATAAAAACAATCCCAAACCGAAACTGCATAGCTCTTGGGGCGGTAAGAGACAGTTTTTTGTTAGGCAATATCATTTTAAATCAAACTCTGCGACAACCCCTGCTTTATCCCCGCTTGTGTGTGTGTGTGTGTGTGTGTGTGTGTGTGTGTGTGTGTGTGTGTGTGTGTGTGTGTGGGTGTGTGTGTGTGTGTGTGCGTGTTACTGTTGCTATTGCTGTTACCTTCATTCTTTCTTTTCATTCAGTCGTAATGACTCCTCCGTGTTGAATGATGTTTTTGTGTCTGACTGTGTAAGTACAAACGTAGTTTCACGCGTACCTACCACCTTGGTACGAGTAATCAGGTATATACGTGTACACGCCCTGATCCCCCTTCTGTCTGCAGGGCGTTCTCTACCTCTATTTTGCATTGTCTCTGAGCATACTTCCTCACCTGTCGCGTCTGAGGCTGACCTAATCATGACGTCACGAATAGGAACAAGAGGCTGCAGGTGAGAAGAACGAGAACAAGATAACAATGAAAATGTTCTCACCAGTACCAGAAACATGAACAATACACAAGACCGGTTTCGACGTTTGTCTTCGTCAGCTACAAATACAATACTAAAACAAGAAATTCCTCCGAGGTAGGAAAAACACCCCCCTTGGTCAAAGGGAAATAACCATTCTCACTGCCACCAACTGAGAAGGTTATTTCCCTTTGACCATTAATATCTGCCTCTATAAGTCCTTGTAGAATCTTAATCCACCAATAACTCCCTAACCGTGTGTTTGACTGGTCCCAATTTTTGTAAGAACCGTCTCAGGAATGTATAGAACCTGTTCACCAAGTTTGGTGACGATCGGTCCGTTCATTCTTGAGATCTATATGCGAACACAAACAAACAAACAAACACATGGAGCGAATCCTAATCTTAATCCACCAATAACTCCCTAACCGTGTGTTTGACTGGTCCCAATTTTTGTAAGGACCGTCTCAGGAATGTATAGAACCTGTTCACCAAGTTTGGTGACGATCGGTCCGTTCATTCTTGAGATCTATATGCGAACACAAAAACACAAACACATGGAGCGAATCCTATACACACCCCTATACAAGGGGTGTAACAAGGAGAGACGACAGACAGAGAAAGAAGAAAGCAGTAAACAAGAGGAAAGGCAGCAAATAACGTTGTACTAAAAACAAGTCTGAGACGTGGAGAATGACCAAGGTGACACAGCAGAAGATTCAGACTTTCATCAACACCTGTCTGAGGCGCATCTTCAAGATCAGATGGACAGACAAGATCTGCAACGAAGAGCTGTGGCAAAGGGCGGGCCAAGAGCCCGTTAACAGCCAGATTCTGAGGAGAATTGAACGGGGCTGGATTGGACAGACCCTCAGGAAACCAACATCCAGCATCACCCGCCAGGCTCTCACTTGGAACCCGCAGGGCAAAAGACAGAGAGGGAGGCCGAGAAACAGCTGGAGGCGTGACACAGAGGCAGAACTGAAGAGGCAAGGCAACAGCTGGACAGAAGCAGAAAGAACAGCCCAGAACAGGGTGCGATGGAGAAATGTCGTCAATGGCCTATGCTCCGCTGGGGGAAAAGTAAGTAAGTAAAAACAAGTCGCGTGAAGCGATATAAAAACATTTAGTCAAGCTGTCGGCAAAGGAGCTGCCCAGAACCGGGTGCGTTGGCGTGGAGTTGTTGCGGCCCTATGCTCCACAGGGAGTCTACAGGAATAAGTCAAAAGTCAAGCTGTCGGCATCAAAGTAACAGATTAACACTAAAAAACAGTCATCGCCGAGACTATATTAAGATAGTCTCGACTATCCACACCCAAAGACCGAGACGGGTCATGCTCGTCTCCGCGTAGCGTGCGAACGCAGTACTTACTTAACCTATTCTCTGTACTTCTGAGCACTTTGTAGAGTAAACATGACATATGTATATATTTTTGAATTTATGAGAAATTGAGGAACACGATTCAATCATTTTTTAAATCTGTTAGTGAAAATTTGATTTTAATGACAACTTTAATGAGCAAACTAATTAACTAATGTTTATGCTGCGGAGCTGAAATTCAATCCCATAGTCCGGACTTCGTGGAAGATTGCTTGACCAACATTTCTATAAATTTGATTGAAAAATGAGGGCGTGACAGTGCTGCCTCAACTTTCACAAAAAGCCGGATATGACGTCATCAAAGACATTTATCGAAAAAATGAAAAAGAGGTCTCGTATATCATACCCAGAAACTTTCATGTGGAATTTCGTGAAGATCGGTCCAGTAGTTTTCTCTGAATCGCTCTACACATACACACACACACATACGTACGTACATACACCACGACCCTCGTCTCGATTCCCCGTCTATGTTAAAACATTTAGTCAAAACTTGACTAAATGTAAAAAGAACAAAGTCTGGAAACCTTCACGGTTATGGACGGCTGGGCGTATAATTATGTTGGTTTTATTTGTGTAGTTGTTTCTTTTTTGTTGCTGTTGTTTATTAGTTGGAGAGGGGATGAGAGAGAGGGTAACAAAATATACTAAGTTTCTTCCGGATTATTTTCAGCATTGTTTTTTCCCCTTGTATATCTATACACTTCCTATGCATGTATATGTGCGTGCGACGAAAAATGAGAGAGAGAGAGAGAGAGAGAGAGAGAGAGAGAGAGAGAGAGAGAGAGAGAGAGAGAGAGAGAGAGAGAGAGAGAGAGAGAGAGAGAGAGAGAGAGAGAGAGAGAGAGAGAGAGAGAGAGAGAGACAAGACAAGACAAGACAAAATCTTTATTATCGAGGGTAATAGATAAGCAAGAATATATTGCTTTTTCACATCCAGCCCTCACCCTAATATAGGGTCAACAAGAACAGAAAACATAATCAAATAATCAAAAAATAATATAATCAAAGAACTATCACATCAAACTTAATACATTATAACTGTTTTTACAGATACAAATTTAAAAATAAATTGTCATACTGCATTTTAAGTACAATTTCCAATGATAAAAAGTGTTTAACAGTGTGAGAGAGAGAGAGAGAGAGAGAGAGAGAGAGAGAGAGAGAGAGAGGGAGAGAGAGAGAGAGAATGAGAGAGAGAGCACATGTGTGTGTGTGTGTGTGTGTGTGTGTGTGTGTGTGTGTGTGTGTGTGTGTGTGCGTGTGTGTGTGTGTGTATGTGTGTGTGTGTGTGTGCATTTGTGTGCGTTTGCGCGCACACACATCTCTATGTGCTCGTCCGCCTACGTGTGCGGCGTGCACATTTACGTGCGTGTGTGCTTGCATGGCAGGGCACGCGTGTCGTTGCAAACGGTTTTTTGCTTTTTAAGTTTTGACCCACTTATGAAAATGATCAAGCTTGGGCTAGACTTTGTTGTAGAGGAAGGAAGGGTTACACCCAATACTTGATGTCAAGGGTGATATTATTTTCATCGTATTGTTTTCTTCCTCGTACACATCTTGGAGTTGGAGCTAATCGAGACTCGAATGGGAACCTGCTACTTGAAGTTGTAGTGTGACTACCCAGAAGGAAGGAAGCCGATTGAAAACACACTCAGACACAGATGTAAGGCAAAAAATTAACAATTAAAAATCTGAAACAGATACAGAGGCTTACAAACACACAGAGGTCGAAGCACAGGTAATGGTTCAGTGACCTAGACTAGCTGCCAGACACAAACACACCAGCACGCACTCACGAACGCAAACAAGCACATAGACACATCAAGATACAGACAGACACACAGACACTGACACACAGACACTGACACACAGACACTGACACACAGACACACAAACACTGACACACTGACACAGTCACACACACAGACACAGATACACACACACACACACACACAAACGCACACACACACACACGCACACACACACACACACACACACACACACACACACACACACACACACACACACACACACACACACACACACACACCCTACTCGAAATTGTTTTACTATTTGCTTGTGTGTACTGAAGTCCCTGTCGCACTCTCCAGATCTTGAGTTTAAAGGAAGTTGACACCCCTAATTCCTTGCATTGTTGATCTATAAGTGCCTTATATTGTTGACTTTTACTTCCTTAGGCCCTTTGCCCCCAGCGGAGCATAGGCCATTGACGACATTTCTCCATCGCACCCTGTTCTGGGCTGTTCTTTCCGCTTCTGTCCAGCTGTTGCCTTGCCTCTTCAGTTCTGCCTCTGTGTCACGCCTCCAGCTGTTTCTTGGCCTCCCTCTCTTTCTTTTCCCCTGCGGGTTCCAAGTGAGAGCTTGGCGGTGGATGTTGGTTTCCTGAGGGTCTGTCCAATCCAGCCCCATCTTCTCCTCAGAATCTGGCTGTGGTTTTCCTGGGGGTTAGAAGGGGAGTCGGCCTTGCAGCTTCCTTTTGGCTTTCACTGCACTGCGCCATAAGCCTTCTTTGTGAAGGACCTTCCTCTCCCAGGTCAGGTTGAGTTTGATTCGTCGTCGATGCTTCTGTGACGTTGTTTGTTTTCTAGACAGGGGTGTTGGCCCTACGCAAACCTCTGAACGAGGTGGTCCAAATTTGTCTGACCTCTATCCTTCGACCTGTCCAGCATGGGTGACCCTACCAGGAGCTTAAGCTCCCGCTGCCATAGCTCTCCGGGTTACTGAGGCACGCAAGCCATCACACCACGACAAGGAATGGACCATGTGATGGTAAACCGAATCTTCTCGCGTGTAGACAGCGGTATGATTTCACGATGCTCTAAAATTGCATTATTCATTTTTACGCTGGGTAAACATTACTTTGGAAAAGTGTGGGAACAGAATTTCAATAAAATCCGTTCCTCGCGAACGCCTTGATCTGATATCATTCCTCCTTTCTCGACATTGTGACTGATAAATGTGGATATCACTGCCACATCCAACGACAACTAATGTAATTTTTATTAGATGAAATTTTGCCAGTCATGGCAGTGAGTAATCATGCTGCAGCTAAACTCTTTTGTATTTACAATACGAATTTTCGTTATTTGTGTTTTGTTTTGTTTGTGGGTGTGTGTGTGTGTATGTGTGTATGTGTGTGTGTGTGTGTGTGTGTGTGTGTGTGTGTGTGTGTGTTTAGAACACTTTCAATTCAAACACAACCTGTCTATACATTTTTGGATTCAAGAAATATTAAAGAAGACCCAAAACCACGTTTGTGCTTGTTATTGCTATTTCAATTTGAGGACAAATTTCTGATTAACAAATAAATTATAACATTTTAAGCTTCTCATATGAAATGCAAACCGCTGAAGTCCAAAATCTAACTTATCTTATTGCCGAAAACAACTTTCATGGACAACGGCGTACGCTTGTACATGTATATAAAGTTGAGACCATTTATGGCAGTCGGCGAACCATCGCCTTGAATTGATTCCCCATCAAAAACTATATCCGCGTCTGCCGATTATAGAAGTAAGATACGGAAGATAAATTTAAAGATAAATTGAAAGTGTTTTTAAATTGATTTCGAAAATTTAATTTTGATCATAATTATTATATTTTTAATTTTCAGATCTTGTTTTTAAACCAAATATAACATATTTATATGTTTTTGGAATCCGAAAGTGATGAAGAATAAGATGAACGTAAATTTGGATCGTTTTATAAAATTTAGTTTTTTTTTACAATTTTCAGATTTTTAATGACCAAAGTCAATAAATAATTTTTAAACCACCAAGCTGAAATGCAATACCGAAGTCCGGCCTTCGTCGAAGATTGCTGGGCCAAAATTTCAATCAATTTGATTGAAAAATGAGGGTGTGACAGTGCCGCCTCAACCTTTACAAAAAGCCAGATATGACGTCATCAAAGGTATTTATCGAAAAAAAGAAAAAAAACATCCGGGGATATCATACATAGGAACTCTCATGTAAAATGTCATAAAGATCGGTCCAGTAGTTTGGTCTGAATCGCTCTACACTCACACACGCACAGACAGACAAACAGACAGCCAAACACATACACCGCGACCCTCGTCTCGATTCCCCCTCTATGTTAAAACATTTAGTCAAAACTTGACTAAATGTAAAAAATGGTGCGCGCGGGTGTAGTCAATACGGAAGATTTGATGCTGAAACAACATCATTAATAGTGACCAAAATGAGGACGTCGTCTTGCAGGAATCTGGGGTTTGGGAGTAATCTTCCTTTTGTATCACGATTTTTTTCGCGGACCGGACCTGACTTCGGCGTGATATTTGTGACCCCAGCTATATATTTTATTGTTACCGGGGAAATTTGTTTTAGTTCTGTGGGCGGTTAATAAATTGCTGTTGGAAGTGTATACGGCTCTGATTTTGGGTACAACCCACATCTTACACCCACACCCACACCCACACCCACACCCACACCCACACCCACACCCACACTCACACCCACACCCACACCCATATCCACACCCACACCCACACCCACACTCACACCCACACTCACACCCACACCCACATCCACACCCACACCCACACCCACACCCACACCCACACACACACCGCTTAGTGCCAATCAGACCATGCAGACTGGTCTCCACGAGTAGCGGCAACAACAAGAAGAAGAAAGACCATGCAGTTCGCTTGAATTGAAAATTAACTCTTTTGGTGGTCAGGGCGAGAAAACAATAATCAAGGGAAAGTTTGTTGGTCCTTTTTTTAAAACTTTTTTGCGTGTTTGAGAGCCTATTAATGCATTGGTTTTATTATGTTAATCGAGAAATGTGTATGGACATTGAACGTTGTAGAAGCATGATATCGTCACTGTTTTCCGTTTCTGTCTATTTAACTTTGGTTGTCGATCTATCGCTCTTTCTTGGAAACCCTCCCCATTAATAAAAAATCAAAACTTGACTAAATGTAAAAAAGAAAAAAAAGGAAATAAGCAATAACAACAGCAACAAGCAATATACAAGCAAACAGAAACAAAAATAAAAACACGCAAACAACAACACACATCACCCAACAATGCAGAAAACAAAACCTAACGAGTAGAACAGTCCACTCGTGCTAAAACATGAGTGAACGTGGGAGTCTAAGCCCATGAACGATGAAGAAGAAGAAGAAGAAGAAGAAGAAGAAGAAGAAGAAGAAGAAGTAGAACAGTTTCGATGCACATCTAGCATGAATTTTACACAACTTCAGTCATTGCTTGAAACCACGTCACAATATCGATAATGTTAGATGAGTGGGCTGGCTGCGGCTAGGTAACGAGAATTCTATGACTGAAAGCCGAAATCAATTGATAGTTGCGCTGATCACTTGTAGTACTGCAACTAACCAGTCAATGTAATGCTACAGTAATCACTCAAAAAACCGTCCCATCATCGTCAATACAGTCATAATCATCAGTTAGTTAATGCCGGTCAATTTAAAATTACGGTAATTCCTCATAAAACGCACCCTTTCATAATTAGAATTAAGTATAGCATAACAATACAGCCCTACAATACCCGTTCCACAAATAGAAAGTGAACCCCATCTTGGCGGTCGAGAACCGGAAACAAAAGAGCAATTTCAATGACAACCATAAATGGATGGACTGCTTAAGTATCGTTTCCATTTTTAAAAGTTCGTTACTGAGGCTTCATGCATGAGTTGAAAAAGAGTTCAAAGACACCCACGTGCGATGGGCCAAATATAGTTCGCCCATTTATTTTAGTGCTCTCCTCTTACTTCTTTTCAATAGGAGACCCGTAAAAAGTTTTCTTTGTTATCAAGTCAGCGGGTGTTCAGAGGATTGACGTCACTGATACAACAACGATAACCTCTGCGGCATTGTGTGGGGCGAGTAAGGTCAAAACGCCGACACCGTGAAAAAACAGCAGAGGAAGTTTTACTACAACCGGAACTAACACGTCTGAGAAACTCTCTCTGTCTGTCTCTGTCTGTCTGTCTGTCTGTCTCTCAGTCTCTCTCTCTCTGTCTCTGTCTGTCTCTGTCTCTCTCTGTCTCTCTCTGTCTCTGTCTCTGTCTGTCTGTCTATCACTCACTCTGTCTCTGTCACTGACTCTGTCCTGTCTCTCTCTCTCTCTCTCTCTCTCTCTCTCTCTCTCTCTCTCTTGCTACATGTTCGATTGCTACCAGCTTGTATTTATAATTACCTGCACAGTATGCATTTGATTTTATGAATAACCACATATGTATGCTCTTCATGCCTCATCTTCATCATCATCCTCCTCATCATCATTATCATCATCATCATCGTCATCATCATCATCGTCATCTTTATTATCACGTGCTGAAGTTTTCTGACCTCCTTTTTTTTGTTGGTTAACTTTTTAACTTTTTAATTTTTACATTTAGTAAAGTTTTGACTAAATGTTTTAACATAGAGGGGGAATCGAGACGAGGGTCGTGGTGTGTGTGTGTGTGTGTGTGTGTGTGTATGTGTGTGTGTGTGTGTGTGTGTGTGTGTGTGTGTGTGTGTGTGTGTGTGTAGAGCGATTCAGACTAAACTACTAGACTGATCTTTATGAAATTTGACATGTGAGTTCCTGGGAATGATATCCCCGGACGTTTTTTTCATTTTTTTCGATATATCCGGTTTTTTTTTAAAGTTGAGGCGGCACTGTCACACCCTCATTTTTCAATCAAATTGATTGAAATTTTGGCAAAGCAATCTTTGACGAAGGCCGGACTTCGGTATTGCATTTCAGCTTGGTAGCTTAAAAACTAATGAATGAGTTTGGTCATTAAAAATCGGAAAATTGTAATTAAAATTATTTTTTTATAAAACGATTCAAAATTACGTTTATTGTATTCTTCATTATCTTCTGATTCCAAAAACATATAAATATGTTATATTTGGATTAAAAACAATCTCTGAAAATATAAAATATAAAAATTATGATTAAAATTAAGTTTCCAAAATCGATTTAAAAACAATTTCATCTTATTCCTTGTCCGTTCCTGATTCCAAAAACATATAGATATGATATGTTTGGATTAAAAACACGTTCAGAAAGTTAAAAAGAATAGAGATAGAGAAAAGCGTGCTATCCTCCTCAGCGCAACCGCTACCGCGATTTTCTGGATTGTTAATTTCACTGCCTTTGCCACGAGCGGTGGACAGAGGATGCTACGAGTGTACAGTCTTGCGGAAAAATTGCAATGCGTTCACTTTCATTCTTGTGAGTTCGACTGAGCTTGACTAAATGTTGTATTTTCGCCTTACGCGACTTGTTTAATTATATAATTGTGTGTCTATGCGTCCCAAGGGCAGATTGTAATAAAAGGCGTAGCCTTAAATCTTAATCCTTGTTAAATAAAGTTCAATTCAATTCAATTCTCTCTCCCTCTCTCCCTCTCTCTCTTAATGATGTATAAAGTATATCATGGCGAAGTGCCCAACTATATTCAGGACCTGTTTCACCGAGTCACTGAAAGGTACGGGTCTATCCATTTTCTACCACCAATACCCAGGATTGATTTGTTCAAAACCAGTCAAGCCTTCTCTGGCTTTATGGTGTGGAACTCCATTCCGTCTGTAATAAGATCCTTTACCTCGCTAAAGAGTTTTAAACGAGCACTGCACAATTATCATATGTCTACCTAGATGGAAATACTAGTCCTAACATGTGCAAGTAGCTGTCAACAACGGGCAAAGCTTCATGAATTACAAAAATATGTTGTGTATTAAATGTATTATTCTAATTGATGTTGCGATTTTCCATCATCATCATCATCATCATCATCATCATCATCATCATCATCATCATCATCATCATCATCATCATCATCATCATCATCATCATCATCATCATCATCATCATCATCATCATCATCATCATCATCATTTACACCATTATAATCATTGTAGGCATTAGAGTCAACGTTAGTATCGTGTGAATGTTACCGTCGATCACTTTATATGTATAACCTCAATCAACATGTTTCATGTTTTGCTTGCTTAATTTGTATGTTATTAAAAAAAAAAAAGTTTTGTTTTGTTACATTTACGAATTTAGTCAAGTTTTGACTAAATGTTTTAACATAGAGGGGGAATCGAGACGAAGGTCGTGGTGTATGTGTGTGTGTGTGTGTGTGTGTGTGTGTGTGTGTGTGTGTGTGTGTGTGTGTGTGTGTGTGTGTGTGTGTGTGTGAATAGAATAGAATAGAATTTATTGTCATCAACCCTTAAGGATATTGACACAAGTTGTACAATAACTGAATGGATAAATAATGTACAAATTATTTCATTCAATATTGAAACAATTAAAAACAAAGGCTCCAAGCAATTTTTGAATTTTTTCGTCTTTTTTAAATAACAGATCGCTTGGTTTCCTTAAGTCACAGTTTGATACTTCTTCTTCTACTAACTTTTTTCTAATATTGTTAAATTTCTTGCAATTGTCTAGAAAATGTAGCTCATCTTCAATTACATTACATGTATTACAGAGGCGATTCTCTCGCAATATTCCTCTATGACGCCCAGTCTCAATTTTTAAAGAATGTGTGCTTGTTCTTAATTTTGCTAGAGCTTTTCTATGATTTATATTTGAAATATAAATTAAATAGGCTTGTATTGTGTATCGTTCTGTAATTAGTGAATAAAACTCAAGTCTTGAACATTTTTCAGATTTTTTGTTTTTCCAAAATAAAACGTATTCATTCATAATTTTTTGTTGTATAGCAAATTGTAATTTATTAGCATTAAATGTAAATTGGTTTTTCCAAACATGCTCAAATCCTACAAGTGATAATAATTGTTTAATAAATTGCAACCATGGACTTGTTTTAGAGCTAGATATCATCAAACTGTATAAATGATGTAATAAAGACTGTTGATTTGAATCTAAGATATGTCCCCAAAATCCTATGACTTGTGATATCATCTTTATACTTAGTGGAAATCTTCCCAACTCTCCTAAAACTGGAAGCCACATTGCTTTCTTGTGTACTCCTAAAATAAATCTACAAAATTTTATATGTGTAGATTCACTTGGACATTTATTTGATAAGCAATTCTCAAAAACTGAAGATTTGAGATATCTTTCTTGTTAGTAAAATTATATGGAAACCAAACCTCAGCTCCATATGTTAAAATTGGATGTACTAACATGTCAAATAGATGTAGTATAGTTTCTGTCTGAACATTTTCATTTATAAATGCTTTACGAAGATAATACGCTGCTTTGTTACCTTGCTTATTCAAATGATCTTGCGTTAAATCAAAATTACCATTTTTATGAAATATTACGCCCAGATATTTATATTGATCTGTTACTTGTATTATGTCCTCACCACATTTGAATGTATTACTTATCTTGGTTTCTGTACGACAAAAAGGTATAATCTTAGTTTTTTCCGTGTTAATTATTAGTCCCCATTGTTGGCAGTAGTTGTATAAGAAATCTAGTTTGTTTTGTAGTCCTTTCTTGGTTTTCGATAAAAGAACTAAATCATCTGCATATAAAAGACATGATAATCTATCAGATGTATTTTCATGAATGAAAGGAGAGTCCTTATCTGGTAGTCCATTAGTAATATCATTGATGAAAATATTGAAAAGAGTAGGACTTAGCGTATTTCCTTGATGAACTCCTTTTTTGATAACAATTTCTTTTGAATATTCTCCTTGAATTCGTGTACATATTTTTGAATTATTGTACATATTTTTGATTATTTGGTAACATTTTCCCTTAATGCCATTCTTGTATAATTTGAGCAAAAGTGCATCGTGCCAGACGTTGTCAAACGCTTTTTGGAAATCTACAAAGCAACCATAAAGTCTACCGTTTTTAGTTTTTATGATATCATCAACAATGTTTTTTAGAATGAAAATTTGGTCTGTGGTTCTATAGTTTTTACGAAATCCTGCTTGTTCTCTTAATAAGATGTCATTTTTTTCTAAAAACGAAGATATTCTTGAATTAATGATTTTACAAAACAATTTTCCGAGGTTATTAGTGAGAGTTATTCCTCGATAGTTACTTGGATTAAATGGATCCCCTTTTTTATGAATTGGAATGCTGATGCCATTTTTCCATTCTTCTGGATATAAACCAGTTGAAAAGATCAAATTGAATATTTTTACAAGTATTTGAATAGTGCAATTTAAACTTGATTTGATAAGTTCATTGATTATTTTATCTTTTCCTGGTGACTTTTTATTTTTCAATGATTTGCATGCATTTCTAATTTCTTCTTCTGTTATATCCTTATCTAAGGTAGGTATCGAATGTTTTTCAGGAATTTTATTCAATTCTGAGATAATTTCTTGCCGTCTTACTTCTGCAACTTTAGTTTCTGTCCCTATAAGGTTTTTCAAATGATTTATCCATTTCATAGGATTAATTTTAGCAACATTGTTTGCCTTTACTTCTCCAATTGTTTTTAATTCCTTTAACGTTTTCCATACCGAGTTTGGATCTTTATCAAAGTCTTCATTTAGTTTACTTACTAGCTGGTTTCTGTAGAGTCGCTTTTTTTTCTTTAAGGTTGATTTGTATTTCTTTCTTGTTGCATAATATTTTTGACAAATATTTTTATTATAAGGATGTCTATTCAACGAATTTAATAGTGATTTCATTTCTTTTCTTAATGAGAAGCAATCATTGTCGAACCATTTCTTCAGCTTCTTCTTTTTATATTTAGTCAAGTTTTGACTAAATATTTTAACATCGAGGGGGAATCGAAACGAGGGTCGTGGTGTATGTGCGTGTGTGCGTGTGTGTGTCTGTGTGTGTGTCTGTGTGTGTGTGTGTGTAGAGCGATTCAGACTAAACTACTGGACCGATCTTTATGAAATTTGACATGAGAGTTCCTGGGTATGAAATCCCCGAACGTTTTTTTCATTTTTTTGATAAATGTCTTTGATGACGTCATATCCGGCTTTTCGTGAAAGTTGAGGCGGCACTGTCACGCCCTCATTTTTCAACCAAATTGGTTGAAATTTTGGTCAAGTACTCTTCGACGAAGCCCGGGGTTCGGTATTGCATTTCAGCTTGGTGGCTTAAAAATTAATTAATGACTTTGGTCATTAAAAATCGGAAAATTGTAAAAAAAAATAAAAATTTATAAAACGATCCAAATTTACGTTTACCGTATTCTCCACCATTTGCTGATTCCAAAAACATATAAATATGTTATATTCGGATTAAAAACAAGCTCTGAAAATTAAATATATAAAAATTATTATCAAATTTTTTTTTTCGAAATCAATTTAAAAACACTTTCATCTTATTCCTTGTCGGTTCCTGATTCCAAAAATATATAGATATGATATGTTTGGATTAAAAACACGCTCAGAAAGTTAAAACGAAGAGAGGTACAGAAAAGCGTGCTATGCAGCATAGCGTAACCACTACCCCGCTCTTCTTGTCAATTTCACTGCCAATGCCGTGAGCGGTGGACCACGAGTATACGGTCTTGCTGCGTTGCATTGCGTTCAGTTTCATTCTGTGAGTTCGACAGCTACTTGACTAAATATTGTATTTTCGCCTTACGCGACTTGTTTCTTATTCTATTAGTTTTAGTTTTTGTACCTAATGCTTGTTTTGCTGCAGTAGTTAATGTCAGAGACAATTTGTTTGTGATGTTATTGATACACTTTGATTTATTGGATATTTCAATTACTTGGTTTGTTTTTTCAATGTCATCACCTATTTCCAATAGAAGAGCCTTTATGTTTTGAGTATTCAAAACTAATTGAAGCTTTTCGTGAGAATTCTGGTCCCATTTATGTATTTGCTCAATTAATTTCGTTTTAGTTGAATATTTATTATATCTTTGTCTGATTTGCTCTGTATCTTTGTTTTCATTTAGTTTGATTGGAAGACTAATTTTCATTTCTATTGAACAATGGTCTGAGTAAACTGTTAGCTTATTGACCTTCATATATATGACATGTTTAAATAAGACCTTTGAACATATGATATAATCAACTGTACTACAACCGTTGTATGTAAAGCAGGTATAATTACCATGTACATCGCCTAATGTCCTTCCATTCAAAATATAAAGATTGTTGTTTATGCATGCATTTACTAACCGTCTTCCTTGCTTTAGAATCACTTTGTCATATGATTGGCGATTACGGAAATTGTCAAAACAATAATTATCTGGTAAAGGGTATCTGTTGTTGTCACTATCACATTGTATGAAATCACATATTTCTCCAGTTCTTGAATTCATGTCTCCACATAATATGATGGAACCTTTTGTAGATAATTCTTCAATGTCACTTTCCAGTTGATGCCATATGTCATTGGTGAAGTCTTTACCAAAAGATGAGTGTTCTGGGGGAATATAAATACATCCAATGAATACGTCTTGTCCCATAAATTCATTCTTTACATGAAGCCATATAATGTTACTATCACTTCTAGGTAAAATCTTTATTTTATGTTTTATGTAATCTTTTATGAAAACGCTAATTCCACCAGAAGCGCTTACAGCATTATTTCTTTTCCTTCTAATGAAGTGACAATTTTTTAAGAAACCAGATAGGTATATATCTTTTTTGCTATCTTCATCTAAATGCGTTTCTTGTACAAATATTATATCATGTTCAATTAAATGTTGAGTTACTTTTTCTTCAGTAAATTTATTTATGGTATAACCATCTATTTCTTCTTTATATCCCTTTAAATTCCAAGACATAATCTTAATCAGAACACCGTCTTGCTCACTATAATAATTAGATTTTTGCTCGTTGTATGTAACCATAGTATTATTATTATTATTATTTTCAATGTTTATTGTGATAAGATGAAGATTTAAATTAAAATGAAACATATATCCACAGTTTGTGTTTTGTTTTCATCATTTTCATCTTTTCCGTCATCATTGTTGCTCTTTCTATAGAGTCATTTGTTTTTGTTTCTTTAGTTGTAGTATCCATCATCCACGTAGTACTCGTTTCTTCCGTAGTATTCGTTGTACTCACGGTCGTTGATTTCTCCGTCATATCCACGTTCGTCGATTTCTCTGTCATATCCACAGTAGTCAATTTCTCTGTTATACCCACGGTCGTCGATTTCTCTCTCATATCCACGGTCGTCGATTTCTCTGTCATGTCCATGGTCGTCGATTTCTCGCTCGTATCCACCTTCATCAGTTTCTCTGTCGAATCCATGATACTCGTACTTGTTTCTGTTGTCATGTTCTTGGTACTCATTGAACTGGTATCTTTGGTTCTGACTGGTTCTTCTTCTGTATCCGTTGTATTTATTGTAGTTGTTTATTCTGGCTTCTCCGCTGGACAGATTGTTCTCATTTCTTCTGGTGCTATTATTGTTGTTGCCTTCTCCGATGAATCTGTAGTATCCATTGTTGAAGTTGCCTCTGTTGTATCGATTGCTTTTGTAGCCTCGTCTTTGGTTGTACCTATCTCGTTCATCGTGGTTGTTTCTTCTGGCTTCTCCACTGTGTAGGTTGTTCTCGTTTCTTCTGAAGTTATCATTGTTATTGCTTTCTCCGTTGAATCTGTTGTATCTGTTGTCTCTGTTATGCCCGTTGTTGTAGCTGCCTCTGTTGTATCCGTTGTTGAAGTTTCCTTTGTTGTTTTTGTAGTTTCGTCTTTGGTTGTACCAATCTCTCTCATCGTTTCTTCTTTCCGTTCTGTAGTGGTCTTTACGTTCGTCATCATGGTAGTTGTGTTCGTTGATGATTCTCTTTTCACGGTCGTTGTTTTTGGTTTGAATTTTTTGCCAGAGCACTTTTTCTAAGTGTTGACCCATATTCCTTGCCAAAACTCCCATGCCCCTCTTTGTCGGGTGTATTCCGTCTGGCTTTATTTGCACTGCATTGTCATTGCAGACGAAAGAGGTATTTCTTTTTTCCCTGAAGGTGTCAAAATTCAAGGCGTTGTATACTTCTCTTCTTGCCTCGATGTCATCAAACTTTGTTGGCGCTAATTTGTTTATGACCACATGCGTTGAAGGATACTTTTTGTTTGCCTCATTCACAAATGTTTTGAGTTGGTTGCAAGCTTCCTCCCCTCTTTTTGACTTTAAGTCATTCACTCCACTGGAAATTACGATTGCTTCGGGTGTGGGACACTTCATCTCTTGTATCACTGTGACACATTCAGATAGGGTATTTGCTTGTTTCTTAGTTATCTTCGCTCCAACACGTCGGCCAAGTCGTTCAGGGTCTAGGTCTCTCAAGACCGAATCATGGATGATCAACACCGACGGTAAACCCAAGTCGTCGCTCTCTTCCCTACATTGGGTACAGCTCTCCCCACTTTCGCAATTGCTTTCATCATCAACTAACCGATCCAAAGAACGATCACGGTCATCACCAAATGAGTTATTGGGAGAATCTTCAAGAACACGATCCGTGTTCTTATTCGATGTAGATGACGTAATTTGTGAAGAATTCTTCTTCTTTTTCTTCTTGTTCTTTTCTGACTTTGATTTGACGTCATCATTGTTGATGTTTGGCGATAGAATTCCATTTCTTTCTTGCAAAGTGGGTGTTTCGGAACACATACCTAATTTCCCCGTTGGTGTGCTCTGCAAAAAGTCAGCAAATGTTGTTTGTGTATCGCTTTCTCGGGATTTCTGTTGTTTTTCTTCGTTTCTTTTTTTCTGGTGATTTTGTCTCGAGCCTGCCGCGTTTGCCAGGATCACACTGTCAATCCGTTCACGAAGGTTTTTTTCCAAATCATGTACATGTTCTGATAAGTTGATGATTGCAAGTTCCAGATTTTGTATGGTCTTCTTTGTTTCGGAATGTTGCATGCTGATTGAGTCATTGTGCTTGTCTGTGAGCATCGTTTCTTTCTCTTCGTTTTCGTCTTCGTAGCCTTGAACCTGCATGGACTGCATGACCTCGTCGAACACCTTTTCGTCCAACGCATCCTCAGCACATATTTCACATGTGTACTTTCTGGACCGATTTCGTATGTATAAACATACCTGATAAACCGGCATACGCGTGCATTTCACGTGAATTCTCTTGTTGCACTTGGAGCAGTTGATCGTTCGACCTGGTCGTGTGGTCATGCAAATGCATTCATCATGTTCTGGGTCGTTGTTGCCATGGTCATGATGATGTGTGTCTTCGCTTTCTTCTTTTTCTTCCTCCTGGTTTGAGTTTTCATCCCAATCATTCAGTATTCTTTCTTTTCGTTTCGTTTGTTCTTTATCTTCGATATCATTTGAAGCAATAGAAATGTTTTCGCTTACTTCAAGCCCGTTGTCAAAGATGACTGGATTTGAAATCCCTGCTTCCGCCATTGCATTCTTCGCTTCTTCCAAAGTGCTGTACGCTTTGTGAACCGCCTTTTTAAAGCCTGTGACGGATTCTGAAGTAAAGTTCCAATTCTTAAAGATTCCTACCTGTCTTCCTCGACTCACTGCATAAAAATTGTTAGATCCGCGTTTCTTCTTTTTCGGCATCTTGAGAAATTCAAGAGAGCCTTTCACTGTTCACAAAACCATTCGCCATGTTCATGACGTCATTTGTGTGTGTGTGTTTAAGTATGTGTGTATGTGTGCGTGCGTGCGTGTGTGTGTACATGAGGTGTGTGTGCGTGCGTGCGAGTGTGTGTGTGTGCGTGCTTGCGTGCGTGCGTCTGTCTGTCTGTCCGTCCGTCTGTCTGCCTGTCTGTCAGTCTGTCGGTTTGTTGGTCGGTAAGTCGGTTTGTGTCTGTCACCGCGCTCAAAGGAAAATGCATGATCGGAAGTACCATGTCCAAGAATCGATCGCACAGTTGTTTTCGTTTGGGTCGTGCAGAGTAAGTATATATGGTAGAGTAATTTCATGAAGCAGCTGAACAAGGACTGCTTTTGTTCTTATTTCTAGTCGTCTTTGGTATGGTCATTTTGTCTTCTTTTTGTTTTAGAACCTTTCATATTAACAACTATAATCGTATTTCAATTGAACGCCTCATAATAATTTGTTAAAACCTGGTTTATTACTTTTAACACAACATCTAACATATAAATATCATTAAAACTGCGGATGTTTTCAGTGCAAAAGATTATTGCTTACGTGCTGTACTTGTGTCTGTGATAGACAGGCATAACTTCCAAAATTTGTGCCAGGACACAGAACATTTGAAATTATGAAGCGCAGATGTACTTTTGCATTGTTTATCAATTAAAAAAATTAGGTGCGACAGAAATGGCACGATCTTGTTAGAGAAATGAGTTCCTAAAAACATAAAAGTTCGAAAGATGTTATCGAAATTGGCAATATTAACTTTTATTAACCCTTACCAATTACCTGCATTAACAAAATACATTTTGCTCGAAATACAGTGGCTGACAGACAAAAAGACATTTGACTTGATACAGCCGAGCATCGTCGGCATCAGCAATGTATTTTGTCTGATGTAATTACGTAAATACGTATAGCTTTGAATTCGCATCCATATCCAAATAGGACATGCCCCTGCCGATTTTAGAAATCGATATTGTTCTGCGAGACAGTCATGGCCTACGTTGCAGCATGCTGTACCAAGATGAAAAGACCATCATCAAGACCTTTTCACTAAATACACCATGGAAGTGAGAGTATCTCAGACACAACAAAACTGACAAATCCAATAAACAATAGAGAGGAAAGCTATAGTCATCATTTTTAAGATAAGATAAGAAAAGATAAAAAAATACTTCAATGTCCATTTTCATTGTAGATAAACGTGGACATTTGTCTGTTGGCACCACATCGCATCACTCATAACACAAAAACAACAACCAAAAGCATAATCACAAATAACTACACTTAAATTAAGGTTTAAGTTTTTAACTTTTAAGTTAAGAACTGAACACAATAGGATGAAAGGCCAACGACTTCAACAATCAGAAGATAGCACACTACGAGATGGGTTCTTGTGACACTGTACCTTATACCACTACAAACTTAACCCATCAGAAATGGACGTTTGAAGAAGCGAACGAGGAAGAAGAGGAAGTCATTTTGTCCGACATTTTTGTCATCGATTTTGTTTTCAAAATGTCAAGTTTTCATAGTATCAGCCATCATCCCAAAGGAATTGAAACACGAGGCAGAACTTAATTAACGATCACCTGACATGGAACTGAAACACATTTTCTCAGCCTGACGATGGACGTTGTTTAGCCCAAGGACTCGACCCACATACGGGTATTGGAGATGCGGGTACAAATCCCTCAAGGGTATCACACATTTCAAAACAATCCTTTTTTCCTTTTTTAGTTTAAAGAACAAATTAAGGGACTCTTTCATTTGTGTAATGAAATTAAAGCAGCCATTATTATTCGAGTTCAAATTGAGACTATATTTCTTGACTTGACTTATTCCTGTAGACTCCCTGTGGGACGGTTTTTATTTTTAAGAAAAAAATATTCAAAAGAAGCAGACTTTTGAATGGAATGTTTGTCCCTTTTAGCTGCCTTTCTTTTTTATTAAGTAGAGTCATTTGTTTCTTTATGCCTTCTTTTATTATTCATTTTTATATTTGTTATTTCTGTGTTTATATGCTTATGTGCTTATGTCTCTATTTATTAATTAATATATCTTTAATACACTTTTTTTTAAGTAGTTAGTTAGTTCGTTCGTTGGTTCGTTGGTTCGTTCGTTTGTTCGTTCGTTCGTTCGTCCGTCCGTTCGTTCGTTCATTCGTTCGTTCGTTCGTTTTTAATTTCCGGTTTTGTATAGCTGAATATTGTTTTGAGACTTCTTTGTTTCACCGGTGTTTGTACATGAAAGCGGAAGCAGTTTGCAAACGGACTTTTTCTTTAAACGAAAGCGTCAAAAGCTTCATTTAAAGTCACCAGTTAGATTACATTGGAGCGGTGCTTCACAGCACGAAACGTTTTCACAGCAGACCTTGTCACTTCAAAGGTGTTGGTCCGTCCAAAGAGTTACCCCTTTCCCTGTCGCATCCCAGCGCCAGTCCCAGCACAGTCGTCGTGAAAATGAACAAGGACCAAAGGTGTAGCCATGCAGCTGAGAGAACATCGTAGGGGGAGAGAAACAGGCTTCCAGCCAAGCTTTCATACTAAATTGTCTATAATGAGCTGCACAACTCAGCTCTTTCATTCCTCTTCAGCCCCCTGTTTTCAGCCAGCTAAAACATCGGGGATATCCTTAGGGCTCTTTTTTTTGTAGAGGGAAAGCAAAGAGTTAGGGGTAAAGGGTAAAAGGTCGGGGTTTGCTTGCTGGCTTTGGCGCCCTTGTGTTCATGGGCCTTTCCACGTCAAATGTAGCGAATTATTTCTGCATGAGATGACAGTAATTTGCAGCTCGTTTAGGGGAGGCCTAGAGCGCGTGAAAAAGAGCTCGGTATCGCTCAGGCAAGTCGAGACTGTGTCATCAAGATCTCGCGTCTCGCGATCATTTTCTCGCCCAAATGATCTGACCCTCGTCAAGAGTCATGTGACCTCGGCGTCTGTTGTCACGATGGCGCAGGCTCTCGATGTTTCGCGCGAGACAACACGAGGTATGGGTTGCCTGAACGAAGGAAATGCTGTATAATGAAGCGTTCCGTGTGTAAAGACTCCTGCTGTTTCGCAAGGGTTTTTTGTTTGTTTGTTTGTTTGCTTAACGCCCAGCCGACCACAAAGGGCCATATCAGGGCGGTGCTGCTTTGACATTTAACGTGCGCCACACACAAGACAGAAGTCGCAGCACAGGCTTCATGTCTCACCCAGTCACATTATTCTGACACCGGACCAACCAGTCCTAGCACTAACCCCATAATGCCAGACGCCAGGCGGAGCAGCCACTAGATTGCCAATTTTAAAGTCTTAGGTATGACCCGGCCGGGGTTCGAACCCACGACCTCCCGATCACGGGGCGGACGCCTTACCACTAGGCCAACCGTGCCGGTTTTCGCAAGGGGTGACAAGACTGGGACGACGGAGGAGGGTCTAGGAGAGAGTCGTAGGGATGTGAATGGCGGCTTACGAATGCCAAAATTATGAATTCTTCTTCTTCTTTCAAATCCTGAACTGGGTCATTTTGACGTTTTAAAATGGGTCTTTGGTTGACCCAGGCTCAGTAAAATGTTAAAACTATACACACAGTTCTTTGGCAATCAGTGCTCAAGGAAGATGGACTTGCACTCCCACCCAGGTTGGCCTGGAAACACTCCAGTGAAGGAGCTGCGGAGAGCCATGTTGGCCTGGAAACACTCCAGTGAAGGAGCTGCGGAGAGCCATGTTGGCCTGGAAACACTCCAGTGAAGGAGCTGCGGAGAGCCATGTTGGCCTGGAAACACTCCAGTGAAGGAGCTGCGGAGAGCCATGTTGGCCTGGAAACACTCCAGTGAAGGAGCTGCGGAGAGCCATGTTGGCCTGGAAACACTCCAGTGAAGGAGCTGCGGAGAGCCATGTTGGCCTGGAAACACTCCAGTGAAGGAGCTGCGGAGAGCCATGTTGGCCTGGAAACACTCCAGTGAAGGAGCTGCGGAGAGCCATGTTGGCCTGGAAACACTCCAGTGAAGGAGCTGCGGAGAGCCATGTTGGCCTGGAAACACTCCAGTGAAGGAGCTGCGGAGAGCCATGTTGGAAGTTGGTTCCATTGACAGATGGTGCGTGGGAAGAAGGTGTTACATATAGAGGGGGGTGTCATTCTCTCTTGAAAATTATGGGAGCTTCTATCATATAAATTATATAATTACGATTCACAGTAATCTTGAGTTATTACAACTGATACAGTCGAACCTGCCATTGCGACCACCTCTCGAAAACGACCAGTTGCCCACAACAACCACTCCAAACGTTCACTGACAAACGTTTTCTTTTCTATAGAACTCTCCTTTTCATAACGACCATTTTCGGTCGGTTCCTTGGGCGGCCGCCATAGACAAGTTCGACTGCACTTGTAAAAGCCCGTGCAGAACTATCCAGAAAGATCTTGCAAGCAAACAACAACGAGGACAACTTGCTTGGGGAAAAAAAAAAAACGAGGACAACTGACGCCAGTATGCCACCAAGAAGACACACTAAATGGAACATTGCAAAGATCATGGCCAGGGATCTTTTGATTGTACTGATGAATGCAGAATACAACAAAATAATCGAGAGAGAAAAATCGTTGCCATATTACTGATATTTTTGCAAACGAGTAACAATGAAGACATTGTGCACTGGTGATATGCAGCCCCAGTAGCGAGAAATGCATCATTTATTGGTAAGGCCAAAAAAAATAATAGGTGTGGTTACGGTAACATAGCCAAAAAAAATAGGGTAGGAAGGTAGGCAATCACTTTTTTTTTTTTTTAACTTTTTTTTCTAATGTGTACAAATTAAACCTACTTGACAGGGAAATAAGTGTGCGACTCGGGCGCTTTCGCTTTCATTGCGTTTTCTGCACTCGTTTACTTGTTTTTTGTGTGTATTTTTTTGACAAATGTAATAAAAAGTTATAGGGTCGGCCCCCAAAAATAGGGTAGGTCGGGTTACCGTAACCACACCTATTTTTTTTTTAGGCCTAATCGAAAAGTTATCGGTGTAATTATGACTGCTATAAATGTATCCATCATCTTGTCTTTGTAATAAGCATGTTTGGCGCATCTCTTTTGCAGCATAATTTTTATATAGGCCTTACTTCGAATTGAAGTTCTCTTGCAAATTAACTGTAATTAACAAATGCGGGCGGACGGGCGTGCGTGTGTTTGTGTATGCGCGCGCGCGCGTGTGTGTGTGTGTGTGTGTGTGTGCGTGCGTGCGTGTGAGCGAGCGCGCTTGTGTGTGTGTTTGTGTGTGTGAGGGGGGGGGGGCGGTGCGTGTGTGTGACTGTGTGTGTGTGTTTATGTTGGGTCGACTATGTGCGTTCGTGCGTGCATGTGTGCCTGCGTGTGTGCGTGCATGCGTGTGTGCGTGTGTATTAGTGAGTGTATGTATATATATGTGTGTGTGTGTGTGTGTGTGTGTGTGTGTGTGTGTGCGTGTTTGTGTGTGTGTGTGTGTGTGTGTGTGTGCGTGTGTTAGTGTGTGTTTGTGCGTGTGTTGTTAATCATGTACAAGGTCAGTGCCACACGTGTACCCCTCTTTAAATCGCAAGGCGTTGATAACTCCGAAATGTTCTAATTATATTGTTACTATCATTCACGTTCACGGGCACTGTAATCTACCTTTGCAATCCAGTGGAAACTAGGGCTGGAAACTTTGTTTCGAATTATGGGCAATTTAGTATCGTTCTTTCCAACTATTTGCAATAACTTAAAAGACATTGTTATCTCGTTGTGCTCTTAACGTTTGGCGCTGTACTGGCTAAACGAAAGGCTATACCCCTTGATGCGTGTCTATGTAAAACCACTTGCTGTGCGCATGATGGTAAATGATCCAGAAACAAAATCGGTATTTCAGCATTGTCCATTATAACATCCAGTTAACATTCACAAACTCATTGTGACTTTGGTGGTCTTTATTTCTGGTGCTAGCACGCTGCAATAAATCAGGTAAAAATGCTACAGGAAACGCTATATTCCTTGATATGTGTCTGTGTAAAACAACTTGCTATGCGTATGACGACAAATGACCCTTCACTATATCGCCAGTTCAGCATTGTTTATTCTAATAATCAGAAAAGATTCCAAAACGCATTGTTACTTTCCGAGTATTCTTTCTGATGCTAGTGGGACGCCATAGATTGGATTAAAAAGGCTAAACGAGAGGCTTTAATACCCCTTGATGCGTGTCTGTTTAAAACCACTCGCTGGGCCCATGATGACAAACCAGTCCAACTGGCATGCGCGGCTGTCACGGTTGGGAGGATATCGTGTCCGTTTCCGGTGCTCTTCTGGTGAGGTCAGTCACGCGAGACGCACCTCATCAGTGTCGCTCTTTGACTCGTCTTGCGATCTAGAGGACAAGGACTGAGCAATTTAAAATGCGATTTGTTAGATGAATGTGTTAGTTGGTCTTGAAATAAAATAAATGTGGTCTTCTGTCACGAAATTAAATCAATGTGCGTGTTAAGAAAGAAAGGCGGAGGGAAACAAATAAACAAATAAACACAAAAATAAATCAATAGAATATTTTAATATAAATAAATAAATAAATAAGTACATAAATGAATAAATAAATAATCAAATAAATGAATAAATAGATAAACAAACAAACAAACAAACAAATACATAAATAAATAAATGAATGAATAAAAATCAATAAATAAGTAAATCAATAAATAAGTAAATCAATAAATAAGTAAATTTATAAATTAATAAATACATTAATAAATAAATGATAAACTCCTGACCTGCATAGAAACCTGCTATCTAGGTAAATAAGCAGTTTTCTAAATAATAAAGAAAGAGAGAAAAAAAGAAAGAAAGAAAGAAAGAAAGAAAGA
>NC_090247.1:3859446-3889446 GCF_037325665.1 Littorina saxatilis | reverse complement strand
GGGTGGGGCAATGGAGGAGGATGTGTGCAGCGGAGATGATAGGCAACTGCCAATTTGTTGACTGGTTTCAGGTCCGTTGGTATTTTTGTTCATATCTATATATATTCCCAAAGGACTGTTTGAATGTCTGTGCCAAGAAGAAGGGAACCTTTGTGACAAATTAATTCAAATCTACAAAATAAAAATCCCAAATGAAACAGACTCCCCCAAACCTGCACGCAAACACAATCCATTATTCATCTCAAAAGGCAAAGGACCAAAGAAGCCAAGACATGCAGCAGAAAAGTCCAGAAATGATCCGACAGACCTCAAGCGGAGTCAAGACGTTTGCAGACAGCTGGCCGTCCGTCGATTGTGCCAATTATGCTTCCATTACCACACGCACATGCCGCAGGCGAACCTCGTCCCCAAGCCCCCACGTTTTAGGTCCCAGAAGACGGGGTGCTCTGAGTGTTGCAAAATGGTCGCTGAGGTAGCTAATTATCAGCCTTAAAGGTGATGCCTCATGCTTGAAATACAGTCCAAGTTTAGAAATTGCGTTTGGTTTAAATATTCGCTGAAGAACTGCAGTGTCATTTACTGATTTAAAGGATGATTTTTTTGTTTGTTTGTGTTCTGTTCCAAAAAACAGGACGAAAGCAGCGACTAATCTCTGCTTAACAAGTAGGTTATAGTAAGCTGAAAAATTAACATAAGTAACGACTGCAGCCATTTGATATTGTACATTTTTGATTGTACAGCTCCCATACTTTTTATGATTCCTCAGATTGGAGATTGAATATATTGCGGTGTCATGGATATCTTCATTTGGTTCCCGTTTCAATGACACTTACCACATATACAACCCCTTTTCCCATTTGACAATGTCGGCCACCTCCTGTAAACCTCCTTTAAACCCTCATCGTTTCATCTAAAACGGACAGAAAGGATCGGGCGCCTTGCAAATCGCTACAAACTAGCTCTGTTGAAGACAACTAAAAGGTGCCGACCCCTCTGCATGGGGTCATATCGACGAAGAATAGACCTTTAATAGCCGGTGAAAGGACGCTAATCTTCAGCGATAGGCGTGTCCACGGTGAAGGTCTGTGTCTTGAAGGGCCGAGGAAAGGAGTCATCGCCGCCTTGGACTTCTGAGGAGGAGGAGGAGGTGGAGGAGGAGGAGGTGGAGGAGGAAGAAGAAGAGCAGGAGGAGGATGATCTTGGTGTGTTGTCCCTCGCACGTGAGGAGGAGGGGAGAATGAAGCTAATATAGATGGTTGACTTCTGTTTGAAGTTGTATGAAACATGTATGACTAAAGATGCTTTGATCTGGTGTTTGGCGGTACATTTGTTACACAGTCGCTAAGAGGAAAATATGTACGTGTCACACAGATGACGAAGGAACTCACTTTTGGAGATTTTTTGTCTTGAAGCAAATGAATCCTTCGGTGAGAAATAATGATTGCTTACCAGTGTACCACTGTGGGCAAAAAGAATGATTATACAACCACGCATGTCCGTTTTCTTTCATTTAATTGCGGGAAACGTTACTCTGCAGATGTTTGGGTATTTAGGTGCATCCGTATTCCTGTATTGTTTTGTTTCGTCTTGTCTTGTTTTTACATTTAGTCAATTGACTAAATGTTTTAACATAGAGGGGGAATCGAGACGAGGGTCGTGGTGTATGTGTGTGTGTGTGTGTGTGTGTGTGTGTGTGTGTGTGTGTGTGTGTGTGTGTGTGTGTGTAGAGCGATTCAGACTAAACTACTGGACCGATCTTTATGAAATTTGACATGAGAGTTCCTGGGAATGATATCCCCGGACCTGTTTTTCATTTTTTCGATAAATACCTTTGATGACGTCATATCCGGCTTTTTGTAAAAGTTGAGGCGGCACAATTTCTAAACAATCCAAAAACAATCTCATCTTATTCTTCGTCATTTTCTGATTCCAAAAACATATACATGTGTTATATTTGAATTACAAACAAGCTCTAAAAATTTAAAATATGAAAATTATGATTAAAATTAATTGTCCGAAATCGATTTAAAAACAATTTCATCTTAATCCTTGTCGGTCCCTGATTCCAAAAACATATAGATATGATATGTTTGGATTAAAAACAAACTCAGTACGCTAAAAAGAATAGAGATACAGAAAAGCGTGTTATCCTGCTCAGCGCGACCATTACCGCACTATTCTGGCTTGTCGATTTCACTGCCTATGCCATGAGCGGTGGACTGACGAAACTACGAGTATGCGGTCTTGGTGAAAAAATGCAGTGCGTTCAGTTTCATTCTGTGAGTTCGACAGCTTGACTAAATGTTGTTATTTTGCCTTACGCGACTTGTTTTTCTGTAAGTCTGTTGCTCATGTCTTGTAGCGCTTGAAGTAAATGTCGCCAAATGTTCTCTCCCTCCCCTCTCCCCCTGTCTCTTTATCCCTCTCTCTCTCTTTCTCTCATCTTCTGTCTCTCCCTCCCCCCCCCTCTCTCTCTCTCTCTCTCTCTCTCTCTCTCTCTCTCTCTGTGTGATTGCCTCTGTCTGTCCGTATCTGACAGTTTGTCTGTCTCTGTCTGTGTGTCTGTCTCTCTCTCTCCTCTCTATCTCAGTCTCTCATCACCACCAACACTCACAACCACACTAACCGACCCAACCACAACCACTCTCACTCAAACCCACACCGGCACCACCACCCTAAAAAAAACAATATCCATCTACCGTAGATAGCGCGCTTTCTTTCCCACAGAACGGAGACAATTAGCGACAATGGGCTCCCTAAGGAGATAGGTCATTGATGTGTCCAGCAAGATATTCCTCTCACCAACTGTCTTCTGACCCTACTGGACAGACGGTCGCTGCCCGCGGGTGTGCGTGTAGGAATGGTCAAGCGTTTGAAGTGACCGCTTGGACCACGCCCTGCTCTGTTGGACATTGGGCGAAATTAGAGAGTAGCAGACTATGATCATGCACGAAACGATTCGTACACATGTAGCAAATATAGGGTCTACTTCATGGAGGAACTGATGAGATGAGGGAAAGCGGTTGTGTGTGTGTGTTTTTGTTATCATCGTTTTGGTTTCCTTCACATCACTTTTTGAAGTTTCTTTTGATGTCGTTTGTTCTCTTGCTTTTAATTCAATTTCATTTTATTTTGTTTATTTCGAATTTTTTTAAATGTTTAGATTAATTTAATTTCATTGTATTGTACTTAGTTTGGTTAGTTAATTTATTTCATATTATCTAATTGCTGCCAGCGGGTGCGCTTGTAGGAAGGATCAAGTGTTTGGATTAACCCATCTACAAGCTAACACTGTTCCGCACTCACCTCCTCCATTTCCTTTTTCTGTCGTCAATATATGCACACAGACACAGAAAGCAAAACCACCGTGGCATACCCAACATCCTCTCTCTCTTTCTTTTTCTATCTCCGTGTGTATGTTCTGTGTCTGTGTCTGTGTTTCTCGCTCTCTGTCTCTCTGTCTCGGTCTCTGTCTGTCTCCCTCTCTCTGTCTCTCTCTCTCTCTCTGTCTCTGTCTCTCTCCCTCTCTCTCTCTCTCTCTTTCTCTCTTTTTCTCTCTCTCTCTCTTTCTTTCTCTCTCTCTCTTTCTCTCTCTTTATATCTCTCTCTCTCTCTTTTTATATATCTCTCTCTCTTTCTCCCTCTCTCTCTCTCTATTTGAAAACTTCATCCCATCTCCCCCTTCCCCCCCTCAACCCTCTCTCCCTCCGACCCCCCCCCCCCCCCCCCCCCCACGCCCAACAACCAAAGCGCCTACAACACCTATCATATAGCTCTATTCAAACAAGGCTAAATCACAAACACCGCCCTCCTACCTGAACTTAAGTTCCCCATTCTGATATATTATTTTAGCAAGTTATATTTAATATTCTTATTTGGTTAATAATTTTGGGGTTTTTATGTTTCTATTTACGTATTTATTTACTTGTTCAGCCAGTTCTTTATTACATTATTTTGGCATTATCCAAAAGTCTGAAAAATATTTTACATAAATAAAAAGCAAATAAGCCTACAAAACCGCTCCACTCCAACTATATTTCGCGTACACTATGGCAACAACCCCAACAAAATCTTTACTTCCATCCCCATTTTGAAATATCGCAACAACAGACTTCCAGATCTATAACACGATCATATGTGTTCTCTGTTTGCATGTCTGTCCAGTGTCCTGTCCCCCCATAAAGCATATCAACTCTACCTGTCCCAAGATAGGCCAATTGGTTCTAAGAGGACGTTAAAACTAATTATCATCTCTCTCTCTCTCTCTCTCTCTCTCTCTCTCTCTCTCTCTCTCTCTCTCTCTCTCTCTCTCTCTCTCTCTCTCTCTCTCTCTCTCTCTCTCTCTCTCTCTCCCTCCCTGCTTTCAGTAATTACGACTTGTCCCACGGCGTTAATCCCCGAATCCACAATGTGTCAAGAAGCAAGTTTTCAGTGAATGTACCCGCCAAAGTCACCCAGCCACCCGACCCACCCGCCACCCCTTGTCGTTCATCATGTTCTTGACACCCGCTTTGGGCAACAAGCGGCAAATGAACGGGTACACACGGGTACACGTTGGTTCTGTTTTTCGCCTTTTTGCTAGGGTGGAACATGGGTTTGGGCTGCAAGGCGTTTTAATTGACAGTGTTGTAAATCTTATTGATGGTACTGATAGAGTTTCGAGTACGCGAGTGAGGCAGCTGATTCACAGTCGTGTTTTTTGGGGGGTCTATCGTTTTCGTTGTTACATTTAGTCAAGTTTTGACTAAATGTTTTGACGTAGAGGGGGAATCGAGACGAGGGTCGTGGTGTATGTATGTGTGTGTGTGTGTGTGTGTGTGTGTGTGTGTGTGTGTGTGTGTGTGTGTGTGTGTGTGTGTGTGTGTCTGTCTGCCTGTCTGTCTGTGTGTGTGTGTAGAGCGATTCAGACCAAACTACTGGACCGATCTTTATGATATTTGACATGAGAGTTCCTGGGAATGATATCCCCGGACATATTTTTCTTTTTTTCGATAAATACCTTTGATGACGTCATATCCGGCTTTTTGTAAAAGTTGAGGCGGCACTGTCACACCCTCATTTTTCAATCAAATTGATTGAAATTTTGGCCCAGCAATCTTCGACGAAGGCCGGACTTCGGTATTGCATTTCAGCTTGGTGGCTTAAAAATTAATTAATGACTTTGGTCATTAAAAATCTAGAAATTGTTAAAAAAAATAAAAATTTTAAAACGATCCAAATTTACGTTTATCTTATTCTTCATCATTTTCTGATTCCAAAAACATATAAATATGTTATATTCGGATTAAAAACAAGCTCTGAAAATTAAAAATATAAAAATCATTATTAAAATAAAATTTCCGAAATCGATTTAAAAACAATTTCATCTTATTCCTTGTGGGTTCCTGATTCCAAAAACATATAGATGTGATATGTTTGGATTAAAAACACGCTCAGAAAGTTAAAAAGAATAGAGATAAAGAAAAGCGTGCTATCCTTCTCAGCGCAACTACTACCCCGCTCTTCTTGTCAATTTTACTGCCTTTGCATCGAGCGGTGGACTGACGATGCTACGAGTATACGCTCTTGCTGTAAAAATGCAGTGAGTTCAGTTTCATTCTGTTAGTTCGACAGCTTGACTAAATGTTATAATTTCGCCTTACGCGACTTGTTTTTGCTGTTGTTTTTGCTGTTGTCATCGTCGTCGTCGTCATCATGAGCAGTGGCAGCAGTAGCGACAGCAGCAGTATTGTCACCTTGTCGTCGCCGTCGTCGTCGTCGTCGCCGTCGTCGTCGTAGTCCTCGTCGTAGTCCTCGTCGTAGTCGTAGTCGTAATCAACATCAGCATCATCATCAGCATCAGCATCGTCATCATCTTCTTCTTCACCCGAAAGCGGCGTATGGCACTTAAAAACATACTCGTGTAAAAACATGAGTGAGCGTGGGAGTTTCAGCCCATGAACGAAGAAGAAGAAGAAGAAGAAGAAGAAGAAGAAGAAGAAGAAGAAGAAGAAGAAGAAGAAGAAGAAGAAGAAGAAGAAGAAGAAGAAGATCATCACCATCGTCATCATCACCATCATCTTCATCATCATCATCATCATCATCATCACCATCATCACCACCTCCATCACCATCATCACCATCATCATCATCATCATCATCATCATCATCATCATCGTCACCATCATCATCATCACCATCATCATCATCATCACCATCATCATCATCACCATCGTCATCATCATCATCATCATCATCATCATCACCATCATCATCACCATCATCACCACCTCCATCACCATCCTCGGCAGCATCTGCATGATAATCCTTACTTCTTCCCGTGTCCAAACAGCCCGACACGCCCTTCTTCTCCCTCTTCGTCTTCTGTTTCTTCTCCCTCTTCGTCTTCTGTTTCTTCTCCCTCTTCGTCTTCTGTTTCTTCTCCCTTTTCGTCTTCTGTTTCTTCTCCCTCTTCGTCTTCTGTTTCTTCTTTTTCTTCGCCACCACCGCCCCATTCGCTACCACCATCGCCGGCACTGGTAGCAATACCACCACGATTAGCAGCGCCATCATTGTTGGGGGTTGGCGTCACTCGTAACGGTGTTGTGTGACTGCTTACTTGTTTTTTGTGAAATACACAACCGCCTGTTTTTTTTCGGAAGCGTCTTTTGGTACCAAAGTGCATATTATTACAAAGAAGCTGACACAAATTAAAACGCATGCACAATCAATTGAGCAACAACGGCAATGGCAATGACGATGACAGTAGAAGAAGAAAAAAATCCGCACAGAACAAGTTTAGGACTGATAAAATGGGTACCCACTGCACTCAAATACAACATCACTTTTCCCCCTGCAGAATAGACGAGTTCCGACAATAACTCTGGCGGGTTTGTTTGGCTTGGAAAAGAGTGGATGCCCTTGCTTTTTTACTGGGACAAACATTGGAGGGGCCAATCACTAGCGAGGGGTGTGTCGGAAACATGTGGACAGCTGGAGCACGTGTGAAGCTACTTGTCAGAGGACAATCAAGGGCATTCACTCTGTCACAACCTGTACAAACCCGACGGAGTTATTTACGAAACTCTTCTATGTTGACAACAACAAAGAGAAAGGAAGCTTGTCGTGTTATTTCTTGTTGTTGCCTTGGATTACCTGCAACAAGTTCTCGCAGTTTCCCGGAAAAAAATAATAAAATGCGCATTTGTGACCCTCCACCACGAAATGAGTCGCATGTCACCTCGCGCGGTTCTGCGCTGGGCTTAATATAAGTCCGGGGAGTGTCTGGTAACAGTGTGAGGGTCACCTTAGTCACAGGCTTATAACTCAAACAGTGTTCGCTCTTTTCTAAAACGGGTTTCCCCACTGGATAGAGCATAAACAACTCTTTAGGAAAATGTAAAAATATGAAAATCATGCAAAGGTGACATGCGACTCATTCCGTGGTGGAGGGTCACATTTGTGCCAATAAAAACACAAGTTTGAATCGCATGCACACGCACTATTTTGCTTAAACATCAAATGAATGACTTGAGGTGACACGAATCAAGAGAAAAAGAACAAAGTGGTTTGGTTTTGCATGACCACACAAAAAGACAAATATAAAAAGCACATGTTTCAGGTAACTCGCATGACATACAAAGTGTAGACAAGGTGGCGCACAATATTATTAATGCCCTGTGTGTAAATAATACTAAATGGGAGGAAACGTATATCAATTTCTTGAGTCCCAGCTACAAATTGCCGTGCCGTGGTATCCTGTTTTTCAAAACCTGAATTGTGACCCTCCACCACGAAATGAGTCGCATGTCACCTTTGCATGATTTTCATATTTTTACATTTTCCTAAAGAGTTTTTTATGCTCTATCCAGTGGTGAAAACCGTTTTAGAAAAGAGCGACAACTGTTTGAGTTATAAGCCTGTGACTAAGGTGACCCTCACACTGTTACCAGACAATCCCCGGGCTTATATTACGCCTAGCGCAGAACCGCGCGAGGTGACATGCGACTCATTTCGTGGTGGAGGGTCACAATTACGGGTTCGTCGAATGTCGAGTTTTGGCTGGTGCAAGTTAAATCCCCAAAGCTTTGTTAAAAGACAAGTTGCAGCATTTCAAAGTGACAAGCGACTAGCAAGAGAAGAGGTTAAGTTTCAGATTAGAGTTACGCACCTTGAGTGGAGGTGATATGTACGCGACGTGCATTGTAACAGTCTGCATGTCTTCTTATCATCGTACTGGACATTTGAGCTGTTGGGGTCAACCTAAAGAGATGTACAGCTTCCTGAGTTTCACGATAAACCCTTGTTTTTTTTAATTTTATGTAATTAATTCTGCAGCTTTTGAGCTCCTCAGATTTGTATACTTTAATTTATAGGCTCAAATTTAGTGTTGGTCGATCCTCTCACTGAAGTACACGAGAAACAAAACGCATTAACTGTGTGTGTTTGTCTTATGTGCATTTATTATTATTGAAATGAGATCAACTCTCCTCAAATATTGGCGCTCCAAGTCTTCTTCATCTTCTTCTTTTTACCTTATTCCTATTCCTGTTCTCTCGTGCCTTTTCCCCACCTTCTGTGTTATTTATTTATTTATTTATTAAGGAGATTTCTATAGTGCACAACTAAAAGCATTATGCGCTTTACAATATCACTAGGTATAAGCACACGCAGACATACTCTGATTAAATAGAACTTAGCCTAGCAAGACATACTAAGAACACTAAACATTTGAGTTCATACAAAAAAAGAGAATTAAATTAAATACTGGACAAACGATAAGAATAAGCTAAAAACTGCAATGGGCTATTTTAAATACAAAAGTTTAGTTAACTGTAAAAGGCAGTGCATAAAACTCCATAATCCTAAGAGGGTCGAACAAATAAGAAACATAAGACTATTTTACTATAATTACTTCGTAAAAAATAATAAACATGGAATACAAAGCTGTAATTGTTAACAACTGGGGTATATTACCAACCCCCTCCCGTTTCTGTTTGTTTGTGTAACAGGTTTTTCTGTTTTTATCGTTTCCTGAAAGGAGTTAATGTATTTAGCCCGCCATCATGTTAACCTTCGTTTTGTACTTACTAGAATTGCTTGAAATAAGCATTATATGCTTGAGTTAGTAATCTCATAGACCTATATTAGATGGTCCCTGGTAATCTTAAAAGCCATGCATTATTTCTTGCCACGATAAAAATTGAATAAAGTTTTGTTTAAACCAAGTACACAAACGTACGCTGTTGGTTTTTCTATGAATTTCAAAACGAATTTTCAATAGATGTTCTGAATTTGAATGTGTAATTTAGAGACTTCTTACTTCTGCTTTGGACGAAATCATGAGGAAATTTCTATTTATGCACGTCATCACGGGAATAAGATCCTAGTAGGGACATGGGACGAAAACACAACGAATCTATCGGTTTTATTTGAGGTCATTCATTAATTACCCTAAATACCTTGAATTTTATTTTTTCTCCCTCTGCGTGGGTGTGTGCGAACTTTTTTTCCAGCATAAATAGAATTGACATCTTCCTGCTGTGTAATACACATTATTCTATTAAAACAGAAGTCGCATATCCTAATTTACGTATGCATTTACGACTGTTCTGTAAAATGCTTGAATCAAAATTTCCCTTATTAATTTGTAACAGTTTCTGGCGGCTATATTTCCTGATATACTTCCGAATTTCGATGAATTTTTTCTCATTATTATTTTTGTTGTTGTTTTTAGTTTTGTGGAACCGATAATTTTAAAGTCGTAATAAACCCTTACTATTAAGGCCTGTCCCTTTAAACGGACCCACCAAAAAATGACTTTTTACAACACACGCTCGAACGGTGTCGACACGTCATCAACATATGAATCTTCAGACGACTTTCGCCCTCGGATGGGCAGTTACCCGCTGAGCCACCCGGCATTAGATGTCGTCTCTCCACTTGACACCCGTTTTCCGCTCCGCTTGCTTTCAGCCACCCGAGAAGCTGAGTCGTTTTGAGCTGTATGTCTTTCAAATCATCGCACAAAGCGCCTCTCTTTCTAGTTTTGTCAAAATGGCCGCCCTAGTGCTTAGCTGTAGAGCTTTGGATTTCACCGCCTTGGGGAAAGATAGGATGTAACTCCTGTCAGAACGAGCAAGGTCTGGGGGTATATGTTCGTCAACAGTGATTTGTTACGCGGGAATATGAAGCCCTGGGAAAAAAGAATGGAGGGGAACATATTGTTCGTTGTGGTATTTAACGATGGGTTATGATATTGTCAGCGTCTCGTTGTGTGATATCGTATTATATTGTGATACTGTCTTGTCCGCGTCTTGCGAAGATGTCCAAGAGAACAATGATAGGTTGCAATATTGTCAGTATCTTGTTTGTGTGATGTATACCGTCTTGTATTATGATACTGTCTTGGCATTTCTTGCGTACAAGCCTGCAGTGGTCAAAAGAGATCACCGATAGTTTGAGTTATAGTATGTATCTAATATGCTGACTGGTTGGTAGCGGCAATAGATACAAGGCATGTCGATAAAATGGTATCATTATCGAGACAGCTAGTCTTTTGTGTATTGCTAACAACGTCAGCGTATTAGAGATCAACGGATAATTTCTACCAAAATAACATCGGAAGCGATCTTGCGACAAAGATGGAACTGCTGCTCGCGGACTCCGACTAAAGTAGCTAAAGTAACAGATTCACTGAAACAATTCAGTTCCCCAAAAGTCCTTTTGTTGGATGCTTTTTGTAAAAAAATTTTTAAAAAAGGCGTCGCCTTTTGATAGAGGTGCTTTTTTTCTGTGTCAAAAGAGACTCGTTTGAGCAACGCAGTCAAACCCTAACCCAGTAATGTCAAACTATCAATTAAGAAAACGATAATGCGGAATGTCAGGAGAATGCAGTTCAACGGGAACAGTTCGCCTGGTTCAATCTCAAAAGTGCAGCTAGGTAAAAGAGTTTTAAGAATAACGTACGTCTGTTCTGTGTCAATGATGAAAAACTGTACAATTTCGTGTCAACTGTACGTCTGTTCTGTGTAAATGATGGAAAAGTGTACAATTTCGTGTCAACTTTATGTCAGTTACAACAAAGTGGTCGCACTTGCGCTCACGTAGTGGCTTGCCGTTCACCTAGGCTTCTTTCTTTAAAACGCTAGGTTCAAAAGTTCAGTCTATTCTATCCTCAGAGTCAATCAATCAATCAATATGAGGCTTATATCGCGCGTATTCCGTGGGTACAGTTCTAAGCGCAGGGATTTTTTTATTTTTTTATTTTTTTATTTTATGCAATTTATATCGCGCACATATTCAAGGCGCAGGGATTTATTTATGCCGTGTGAGATGGAATTTTTTTTTACACAATACATCACGCATTCACATCGGCCAGCAGATCGCAGCCATTTCGGCGCATATCCTACTTTTCACGGCCTATTATTCCAAGTCACACGGGTATGTTGGTGTCCAGACATTTTTATCTATGCCTATACCATTTTGCCAGGAAAGACCCTTTTGTCAATCGTGGGATCTTTAACGTGCACACCCCAATGCAGTGTACACGAAGGGACCTCGGTTTTTCGTCTCATCCGAAAGACTAGCACTTGAACCCACCACCTAGGTTAGGAAAGGGGGGAGAAAATTGCTAACGCCCTGACCCAGGGTCGAACTCGCAACCTCTCGCTTCCGAGCGCAAGTGCGTTACCACTCGGCCACCCAGTCCACAGCAAACATATATGGACCAACCGATTCAAAATAGTTTAATACAAATAATTCAATATTGTCATATCAATCATTGATTAATTCATCTGAATAGTCATTTATAAAGGTCACATCTCTAATAATTTTTATAAAAAAACACGTTTTGTTTGTTCAGTGTGACGATTTTTTTTCCACACGTCTGAGTTCAAAGTATCAATCGATTCTGCTCTTCGCAGCTGTGAAGGTAAACAAAACGCGTTAGTGGATTCATGCAAACCATTCAGTGTCAAGAAAATAAATATATATATATGCTGGATTATCCAAGCAAATCCGCACCAGCGCTAGCTGGTCTTTTGGAACCTCATGCACCTTTAAGAAGTCACACGAGGGTACGACATAGTTAGGGTAATCTGTTTCTACCCCTTTCCAAAGCCCAGGGCAGCTTTCCAGTTTGCATACAACACGCGCATGAATAGGTTTAACTGTCTGATACCTTGCTCCCCCGCTGAATGGAGGAGACGATGTGCCCACAAATATGTTCCCCGGCCTACCCATCAGCTCCCCCCCTCACTTCTCGCCTCCCTTTACCGACCTCCAAGACCCCATCGGGAGCTCAAACTCCATAACGAACAACGCGGAGTAATGACTCGTAACAACTCGACAATTTGTTTAAGCTTTAAAGCCGTGGTGCTGTTTGAGGAGAAAAAAACCACCAGCTCAATTTAGCAGATCCATCAACTTATATATATATAAAACATCAGAAATTGTGAAAGAAACAATTGAAAGTCAGCAGAGACTTTCTTCCGAGATTTGTTACAATCTCTTAGCAGAGAAAGAGAGAGAGAAAAAAGTATCCCTTCACAGACAGCCTATTGGGAGCATCAGACCCTCCTCAAGGGGGACCGAGATTTACAATGCAACGTATCACAAGGAAATCTATTCCTGAGGAGGATCATTGTTTTTGTACCTAGACCAGACACGTGTTTCGACACTATTGTGTCTCATCAGTGGTCAGGTGGTACTGATGGCGAGAGTTGTCAACCCATGGTATCCAACTAAGAAGCAAACCACTCTCTGAATGGTAGCTTCTGTTGGCATGGGAGACTACCCTCATCTGACAACCATATAATTATATATATATGACTTTGAAGCCATCTTCCTCATTCTCAGATTGAGTTTACTTTGATGATGTAAAGTATTGTTAACAAAATTGAAAACTAGCCATAGAGAAACACCAGCGTGTTTTGACTACAGCTTTTGAAGTAAGCATCAATCAACGGTAAATGACGGAACGCATATGTGGCATGTTCCAGATTTGCTCGCTTGCACAATTAATTTTCAAATATTTAGTTGGAAGACACTTTGAGGCGTAGAAGTGCTCTTTATTCGGTATCGTTTACAAGTTTGGTATGGAAAACGCAATTGCCAAGAGTCGTAAGCTTTCAAATTGGCACTGAAAAAAACCCCAAGAAAACAAGGAAAGGTATACATAAAAGTGTTTTTAGTTTTAACTGCGATTCGATCTTTACTGAACGTGAAATGCTCTTCAACAACATTTCGAAAGACAATCTGAAGTTTAGCGGCAGGAAAAGTATATTATTTTCAAAATCTTCGAGAAAGAAAACAAGTCGCGTAAGGCGAAATTACTACATTTAGTCAAGCTGTGGAACTCACAGAATGAAACTGAACGCACTGCATTTTTTCACAATGACCGTAGTCCGCCGCTTGTACATAACGGAGTGAAACTGACGAGCCTGTTCAGCGCGGTAGTGGTTTCGCTGTGCTGCATAGCACGCTTTTCTGTACCTCTCTTCGTTTTAACTTTCTGAGCGTGTTTTTAATCCAAACATATCATATCTATATGTTTTTGGAATCAGGAACCGACCAGAAATAAGATGAAATTGTTTTTAAATCGATTTCCGAAATTTAATTTTGATCATAATTTTTATATTTTTAATTTTCAGAGCTTGTTTTTAATCCAAATATAACATATTTATATATTTTTGGAATCAGGAAATGATGTAGAATAAGATGAACGTAAATTTGGATCGTTTTATATAAAAAGAAATTATTTCAATTTTCAGATTTTTAATGACCAAAGTCATTAATTAATTTTTAAGCCACCAAGCTGAAATGCAAAACCAAAGTCCGGCCTTCGTCGAAGATTGCTTTACAAAAATTTCAATCAATTTGATTGAAAAATGAGGGTGTGACAGTGCCGCCTCAACTTTTACAAAAAGCCTGATATGACGTCGTCAAAAGTATTTATCGAAAGGGGATATCATTCCCAGGAACTCTCATGTCAAATTTCATAAAGATCGGTCCAGTTGTTTGGTCTGAATCGCTCTACACACACACACGCACAGACACACACAGACACACAGACACACAGACACAGACACACACACACACACACACACACACACACACACACACACACACACCACGACCCTCGTCTCGATTCCCCCTCTATGTTAAAACATTTAGTCAAAACTTGACTAAATGTAAAAAGCAAGCTAGAAAGAAAGAAAGAAAGAAAGAAAGAAAGAAAAGAAAGAAACATTAACAGCCTTGGGGAGAACCTTGTCACTCGAGCTTTTCAACGTTTCAGCAGCGCAAAATCAGATGTCACCATGTGAATGCAGGGACAGAACCACTCTTGGAACCAACCAAGAGTTGCCTCCAGTCACTCCATCCAGGCTACCTGACACGTCACAATCTGGCCCAGCATGCAACGCTCGACGCCATCGCTCGTCGTGCGGACGCGAGCCAAAAGGACTATGGAAAGCCGTTTGGCTCATAACTATTACAGCTGTAATTTAAAATAAATACACCTGTATTTAATGATAAATACAGCTGTATTTATTTCTTAAACGTATACAATAAGTATCATTATTAATTACAGGTGTATTTTTTTTATTAATTACAGGTGTATTTTTTTATTAAATACAGGTGTATTTATTATAAATTACAGGTGTATTTATTTTTAAATACAGGTGTAATTATTATTAAATACAGGTGTATTTATTTTTAAATACAGGTGTATTTATTATTAAATACAGGTGCATTTATTATTAAATACACCTGTATTTATTATAAAATACAGGTGTAATTAATGATAAATACACCTGTATTTAAAAATAAATACACCTGTATTTAAAAATAAATACACCTGTATTTAATAATAAATACACCTGTATTTAAAAATAAATACACCTGTATTTAAACATAATTACACCTGTATTTAAAAATAAATACCCCTGTATTTAAAATTAAATACACCTGTATTTAATAATAAATACACCTGTAATAATCAGTTATAAGTCACGTGGTTAAGCGACTTAAAAACTTGGACTGGGAATCCACATGAAAAACACTAAGCTTATACGCGTCTTCATAGCCTCGCTTTGCCGCCTTTTGACAGACTGAACAGCTCAAGATGGCGGGGGTGGCAAATGTCCCTGATGTTTTGGAAGGTTTGCGAGTGCAGTTTTAATTAACGCTGTTGCCCAGGCTCGCACAGCAGGGTAAGTTAATTGTTTTATCAGACGAATTCGGTTCTTGTGACGATCTACACCGAGTCAGTGGGGCATCCACATCCAGAAGTTGAACTTGAAGGGAGGCCTGTACGCGTTTTTGACCAAAGATGCAAAATATTGGAATTCGGTGCGAGAGACTAGCTGCTATATCGTGTTATCGGTAATCTTGAACTTTAGCGTGTTAAATTCATAGCTCTTAATTCAGAGGCATTTAAGTCTCCAAATTTGTAGAACCTGTACTTGTAATCATAACAAGTCATTTTAGATCCCTTTGAAGTTACGGAATGAACTCCGATGATGAACTGTACGAATGCATTTGACCCATCAAAGAAGGAATTATCCGTGTGACCAGACAAGGGAGACAACTCTTTCGTGTAGATGATGTCCCATGGTTGACAACGTACACCATTTTCGTCACGCTAAAGTTCAAGATTACCTTGTTATCTGTGTGTGTGTGTGTGTGTGTAATCCGTTGTAAAGTGTATATTATGATTATTTGGTGGCGGCGGCAGTGGTACGTATATAATCTCATATGGAAAGCCGTTTGGTTCATAACAAACCTTGATTGATATGGGTTAAAGCTGTGGTCTATTTATGACTTTCCGGGGCTACGAGGTTGAAAAATAGGGACAAAATCATGTACAGATTTCTGTACAGCAAACACTACCCGAAACCCCACCTATACGGCGTGTATGACCTTGAGAGCTTCAGTCAACGCTTGAATTTTGCAGTGGTAACATCCGGTTTGCTCTCGCAGAGCTGAGCATATTTGTTGTCAAGAAGGATCGAGCAGAAAAAATAAACGACTTGGCAGGGATTCGAACTCAAGGCATCGGGGCCTCGAAATGTCGGGGCCGATGTCTTAACCGCTAGGCCACTACACCAGTATTGTCAAAGATAAAAAAAATTGATAATTTTATATCATTCTACGCTTGAATTATCATTTATGCGTTGCAAAAACGTAAAAATTGACATTAAAATTTGCCTTTATTTGCAAACATGTTTTACAGAATCGCAGTACATGTTTACACCGTCATGCTACACGACATTCGCGCCATGCAAATAGCTGCGATATCTCTATTTACAACATGCAAGAAAATGACAAGAACAGTAATTGAATCTCTCCAAAGCCAGTTGAAACCAGACATCTAAGAAATAGTTATACATGTATTCACTTCTGAACAACCGGCACGGTTGGCCTAGTGGTAAGGCGTCCGCCCCGTGATCGGGAGGTCGTGGGTTCGAACCCCGGCCGGGTCATACCTAAGACTTTAAAATTGGCAATCTAGTGGTTGCTCCGCCTGGCGTCTGGCATTATGGGGTTAATGCTAGGACTGGTTGGTCCGGTGTCAGAATAATGTGACTGGGTGAGCCATGAAGCCTGTGCTGCGACTTCTGTCTTGTGTGTGGCGCACGTTATATGTCAAAGCAGCTCCGCCCTGATATGGCCCTTCGTGGTCGGCTGGGCGTTAAGCAAGCAAACAAACAAACAAACAAACAAACTTCTGAACAATGGGCGGATAGAGATATAAATCATGCTGCTTCAAGAATAACATAACATGAATTCATATCAATGTTTTTCCTTCATTTTCTCAATTGGCGCAGTAGCCTAGTGGTTAGGACATGAGACACGAAGTCGAGAGTTCGAATCTTCGCCGGGGCTTTTATTTTTTCCCCTTGATCTCTCTTGAAGATAAAATATGATCAGTCTTGAGAGAGCAAACCGGCTGTTATCCCTGAAAAATTCAAGCGTTGACTGAAGCTCTCAAGGTCATACACGCCGTATAGGTGGGGTTTCGGGTAGCGTTTGCTGTACAGAATTCTGTACATGATTGTATCCCTATTTTTCAACCTCGTAGCCCAGGAAAGTCATAAATAGACCACAGCTTTAATCTCCAGAGCTGTGTACCAGGGAAAACCATGTTATAAAGTAGACTTTTTATTAAATTTAACTTGAGACATTTAAGCTGTACAAATTAATTTCATTCACAAATACTAGTTTCATAAATATCCTTGGCCTGCAGAGATAGAATAACAAATACTTGCACATTTTGTTTGTCTTAGTGTTCAGTAAAAGTACAAAGGTTTTAAAGTAAAGCACCTTCATAACATGGAAACCGGAAGTTGTGACATGAATTTGAATACTGCTAACACTACCAAGAAAATAATATATATATATTCTATGTTGTTTTGTTGCAAGTCTGCATCATTAACAACCTGGAGTATTACTGGAAAAAAAATTATTACTAAAGAAAATATGTATACTCTCGATACTCTCCATGCACATGATTTTTGTGCAGACGAGAATTTTTGCAATTCAATAAAAGGGCGACCACTTAGTAAAGTCTTGGTTCAATTATGTTCTTTTTATGGGTTAGTTGTTAGCAACAATGTAACCGACAAACTTCAAACTGAATTTTGGTGCTTTCCTCTAACATATATTATATATTTGAAAAACATCAATGTTTACCTGTGTCAAGTTTCTTTTTTGGGAGAGTATACATTCAAGTTGCCATTTAATACATGTTTTAAGGACTGAAAATACATGTCACAAAATGGGAAACGGCCCAGGAGAATAACTTATATGTAAAGCAGCAAATGATAAGCACATGGTTTTACCCCTGAAAGCTCCAAAGATTTGGGAAAATGAATCTCGTTTGCCTTCACATATCAAACTGAACGTCAAGCAGCTCAAAAAAAGTCTCAAGAAAAGTTACGCTTTCAAAATAGCATTTCATTCTGTGTCGCAAAGCATGCTTAACATTTCTACGCTTCTACAAATGAACACAAGCATGCAATAATTCCCTCTCTTTTGAGTCCTGGTACTTGTATGCTTATTAAGAAAGCGGGATGATGTTTCCTTTATTTCAGAATTTCTTTTTTGTCTTGTTTCAGATGGAAAGTGCGGAGAAACCACCATCTCAGATTTCGTGTTTTTCATGTCTGGGAGCCGGTCCACAGTACCAGGAGGGTACCAGAGTCCTCTGACCGTGGTGTTTGTGGACACACCCGAAAAGCCACTCCCCAGAGTGTCAACTTGTGCCCTCAGAATGCAGGTGTCTGCCCCACACGTCAAGAACTGAGGCAGAAGCTGTCCCAGGCTGTTCTTGAAGGGGGTGGATTTTATTTATTGTAAAAACTTTCCTTCAATGGTGCGATTAGTTTCTGCTTGGTAGCCGTAGCTGTTGGTGTTTCTATCTGTACACACCCTGGGGGGGGGGGGGGGGGGTGTTAACGTTGAACTTTGAAATCTTAAAATTATTAAGACAAGGTGTGGGTGGTTTTTTTCTCTCCGTAAAATAAGCTTTATTTTAGGTGCCTGTACCGTACATCATTTCTTACTTGCTATTAAATGCAAGAGAGAGACTTTCGAAGATTTGATGTTTGTGTTTCGCATTATTTTTGCTTGGTAGCCGTAGGTGTTGGTGTTTCTTTCTGTACACACCCTGCGAAAAAATGTTTGTTCTGCAATTTTGAAGAGAATTCACAAATGTATTCAAACTGAATTATTTGAGGTCATGCTGCAAAGGAAAAAAAAAAACATGACCCTGATTTAACCGGTTTCCTATACTCCTTTACATACCTTGTTTTTGTTTTGATTGTTTTCTTTGCTTTTTGCAGGGGGGGGGGGGGGGGGGGGGTGTTTAACGTTGAACTTTGAAATCTTAAAATTATTAAGACAAGGTGTGTGTGGGTTTTTTCTCTCAGTAAAATAAGCTTTATTTTGGGTGCCTGTACCGTACATCATTTCTTACTTGCTATTAAATGCAAGAGAGAGACTTTCGAAGATTTGATGTTTGTGTTTTGCATTATTTAAATTGCCGTTGTGTTTCAAGAGTGTGTTCTGTTCTTATTTGTTTTTTTGCACCACTGTTTGTCATTATGTTGCCTGCTTTTCGTGTTCCGTGTAACGCTGTCCATGGAAAACATGTAAAGCATTGTATTTCTCTCGACTATTGATCAAGTAAACTAAGCACTTCACATCATATCAGGTATCAGTTACCTAATGTACAGAATAAATGGTTCAACCCCCCTACTACACGAATAACACGTTGCCAGCAAAATATCAAAAGCACTCGGACTAGCGTTACAGTGTCCCATACAAAACTTGGCAATATACACCATAAACCGGATACAAACAAATCAATTGCACGCTAACAACTTTGTTATACTGTCTCATAATGGTATACAAATTAATAAACTCAAAAGCGTTTGTAACAGTTATGATAATGTGATATTCGTGCCCTGTGTAACGATAGTCTGTTTTTATGTTTTACCAAATTAACCAAAACTGGCGTTGTCTACTGCTTTTCCTTTTATAGTTTTACACTCCTCTGTAGTGAAGGTCACTGCTCACACAAGGGCGGGGATGTAGCTCAGTCCTGTTGGCCGCTGTCAGCGCGAGTTCGTCCCCACGTTCGGCGAGAGATTTATTATTGCTCACAGTCAACTTTGTGTGCAGACTCTCCTCGGTGTCCGAACACCCCCGTGTGTACACGCAAGCACAAGACCAAGTGCGCACGAAAAAGATCCTGTAATCCATGTCAGAGTTCGGTGGGTTATAGAAACACGAAAATACCCAGCATGCTTCCTCCGAACGCGGCGTATGGCTGCCTAAATGGCGGGGTAAAAACGGTCATACACGTAAAAGCCGTGGGAGTTTCAGCCCATGAACGAACAAACGGCTCACACAATTTCAGCTTTCTTGTTTAGTTTATAAATTTCAGCCTCAATTCCTCGTCTCTGTAACCAGTATTAAATAGTGACTGTTTTGCTAACTGTTCAGCTGTCACCTGCCAAGTAGAACCGATGTATTCTTTATGATGTGATAAAATTAAAGTATTCATTCCACTTTGTGATGGATGAACTCGCAACTGCCAAGTATTACCAGTCTTATGATGGGATAAAAATTAAGTATTCATTCCATTTTGTGATAGGTTAACTCTCAACTGCCAAGTAATACCAGTCTAATGATGTGATAAAAATATTCATTCCATTGTGTGATGGGTTAACTCTCACCTGCCAAGTATTACCAGTGTGTCTTGTGATGTGATAAACATAAAGTATGCATTCCATTTTGTGATGATTTTCCTTATTTAAAGTGGATTTTCTGCATGACACTTGTTTGATTAAAATTAATTGTATTTGTGGCAGACAACTTGAGTTATGTTTTGTGTTTTTGTAAAAACAACTTGTTTTTTTTAATATGACTGGAAATGAGACTAGCAGCCATGAATCCATAACTACATTTTGCTGTCCATCATAGACATCTCACTCGCACATGTTCATTGCCTCACCATACAGGAATCAAAATCCATACAAACAATTTGTATTATCCAATATTCAAACTTGTCATACACATTTATTCATACACAAGAATTATGTGTCATACACATTCAAGCAATCAAGATCCAATAAATGTATATAATTGATGTTCTTAAAAAGACTACACACACACCTAAATATATAGGTGATCTTTGAAATGGGACATTTACATGCAAAATTCAGAATGCAAACAGAGCTTTGGCTTGCAAATGTAATAGTCATTAACCAGCACATAATATGAATAATTTTTGAAATTGTTGTGATACTGATTCAATTTTTCACATAAAATCAGAATTTCATTTATTTTAGTTTCCTGATACAAATGATTCGTCTAGCTTACCTTGAATAAACATACCAATACGTCAAAAAGTAGGACATCTGAGCTCAAAGATTAATAGTTTGGTTTGAAAAATCTCTAAATACACATAATTACAAAAACAAAACAAAATTCCGTGATAGAACATGTACTGATCTTGCAACTAAAGTAACAAGAAGGGCAAAGCCCATACGACTCGCATGCTTTACACATTTTTCCTACCAAAATACATGTGACCTTGACCCAAGGTCAAGGTCATCCAAGGTCATGCAACACAGCTGTTAATTCAAGACATAGGAGGTACAATGGTTTGTTTGTTTGTTTGTTTATTTGTTGCTTAACGTCCAGCCGACTACGCAGAGCCATATCAGGACGAGGAAGGGGGGGATGAAGGGGGCCACTTGTCAAGCGATTCCTGTTTACAAATGCACTAACCCATTACTTGTGTCCCAGCAGGCTTTAGTAAAACTAAATTAATACCTACTGGAAGATTACCAGTTTCCAGTATGTTAAAATAGGCTTAACCTATCTACTGCTGGACTTACATCAGAACACTAACAGATTAAACTATACATGAATCGCGAGACAAGCGGCAAGAGAAGAGATTTTTGGAAAAAATACAGGTGAATGAGCAAGAAGGCAGAAAAAAGAAAAGAATTCATGAAGAAAAAGAGAGCATGACAGGAAAGAGGAACCAAAAATCTACCTAACAGCAAACTAGAAAGCTCCTGCGGTTCCAAAAACAGGAGGGGCCTTTAATTTCATAACCGCAGTGCCCCACTGCGGGAAGGTACAATGGTGCTTATTGGCTCTTTCTACCATGAGATATGGTCACTTTTAGTGGTTCACTACCTTATTTTGGTCACATTTCATAAGGGTCAAAGTGACCTTGACCTTGATCATATGTGACCAAATGTGTCTCATGATGAAAGCATAACATGTGCCCCACATAATTTTTAAGTTTGAAACAGTTATCTTCCATAGTTCAGGGTCAAGGTCACTTCAAAATATGTATACAATCCAACTTTGAAGAGCTCCTGTGACCTTGACCTTGAAGCAAGGTAAACCAAACTGGTATCAAAAGATGGGGGCTTCCTTTGCCCTATATATCATATATAGGTGAGGTATTCAATCTCAAAAACTTCAGAGAAAATGGGAAAAATGTGAAAAATAGCTGTTTTTTAGGCAACATTTATGGCCCCTGCGACCTTGACCTTGAAGCAAGGTCAAGATGCTATGTATGTTTTTTGGGGCCTTGTCATCATACACCATCTTGCCAAATTTGGTACTGATAGACTGAATAGTGTCCAAGAAATATCCAACGTTAAAGTTTTCCGGACGGACGGACGGACGACTCGGGTGAGTACATAGACTCACTTTTGCTACGCATGTGAGTCAAAAAGGGGACTCGGGTGTGCTGTTAAAATTGTTGGCACATTTTAGTATCTAAAACTCACCTTTGATTTTAGGGGGTGCCTATTCTTTCTTTATTTTGTGTTTAACATTGTTTTCAACCACGAAGGTTATATCGCGACGGGGGGAGATGGGATAGAGCCACTTGTCAATTGTTTCTTGTTCACAAAAGCACTTAATCAAAAATTTGCTCCAGGGGCTTGCAACGTAGTACAATATATTTTGTTTGTTTATTTGTTGCTTAACGTCCAGCCGACTACGCAGAGCCATATCAGGACGAGGAAGGGGGGGGGGGGGGGGGGGATGAAGGGGGCCACTTGTCAAGCGATTCCTGTTTACAAATGCACTAACCCATTACTTGTGTCCCAGCAGGCTTTAGTAAAACTAAATTAATACCTACTGGAAGATTACCAGTTTCCAGTATGTTAAAATAGGCTTAACCTATCTACTGCTGGACTTACATCAGAACACTAACAGATTAAACTATACATGAATCGCGAGACAAGCGGCAAGAGAAGAGATTTTTGGAAAAAAATACAGGTGAATGAGCAAGAAGGCAGAACAAAGAAAAGAATTCATGAAGAAAAAGAGAGCATGACAGGAAAGAGGAACCAAAAATCTACCTAACAGCAAACTAGAAAGCTCCTGCGGTTCCAAAAAACAGGAGGGGCCTTTAATTTCATAACCGCAGTGCCCCACTGCGGGAAGTACAATATATTACCTTACTGGGAGAATGCAAGTTTCCAGTACAAAGGACATAACACTTACATACTGCTTGAGTAAAATCTTTACAAAAATTGACTATATTCTATACAAGAAACACTTAACAAGGGTAAAAGGAGAAACAGAATCAGTTAGTCGCCTCTTACGACATGCTGGGGAGCATCGGGTAAATTCTTCCCCCAAACCCGCGGGGGGTACCTATGCGACTGACCACAATGTTTACTTTCATCAGGCACAAAGTTCTTCAGCAGAAGAATGATTAATATTCTAGCAACAAACATGCAATAAATTCATACATGATTATTGATGTTCAAAAAATGCTCTACACTACTTCACCAAACTAAATGGAGAACTGAAAATGTTTAAAACACTTTCTTTCTTTGGTGTTTTCAACCACGAAGGTTATATCGCCACGTGGAAGGGGGGGGGGGGGGGGGGGGGGGGGGGGAATGGGATAGAGCCACTTGTTAATTGTTTCTTGTTCACAAAAGCACTAATCAAAAAATTGCTCCAGGGGAAAACACTAACCATAAACAATAAACACCACTATGAGGTTTGATAGGTAACTTAAAGGGACCTTGACCTTCAATGAACGTTGCAAAAAGCTTATGTTCTGATGAATATGGGTGAATGAGGCACCATTGAATATAAAAAGAAAAATAACTGATTTGACTCTAGTTAAACTATGGCGCTCATGGCATCATACCAAAGTTTGAACGAGTATCCCTTTCACTGTTCTGTACAGCTGTGAAAACACAGTGAGACATAATAATAATGAACATAAATTAATCACCCCTTCTCGCCAGAGCTCACGGCAATACACAATAGCAAAACAAATCAGAGCATTCACACACCGACACACACAAAGTCGTTAAAGGTTTATTGGCTGCGGCAATAATAGCCGCAAGAATAATCCTTTAGTTCGTTCAAAGTACCCAAGCATGTCCTGTATACAAAAGTAAGGCGATTGAGATTTTATTTTGGTTTTTTTACACAAGCCAGAGAACACCAGTGCTTGTGAGAGCAAAACGTTTGCCCGTAGGGAAGTGAACCTTCCTTATCTTTCGCACCAGAGAGCTGTTCAAAAGGGGTATTGTGCAAGTTGGCTATTAAACCATTGTAATTCGGAAAATGTCTTTAACCTTCGGCCGGCACTCGTGGGTCCGTGTGGACCCAGAAGGGTGTTTGATTGCAAATATCTTTTAAACGAGTTGGAATTTTTTAATGAGCTTTTAGAAATGCCTCAGACACCTAACAAGCTATCATCTCCTAAAAGCTCATTAAATTTCAGTGATAATTAATTAATTAATTAATGGTCAAATTTAGACTACACACGGAAGCATTTGTGGGGACGTGCGGACCCATACTTCTCAAAGAAGGAAAAGCGTGTATACCCTTCCGAGGCACTCGTGGGTCCGTGCGGACCCAGAAGGGTGTTTGATTGCAAATGAGACAGTGACAAAAGGTCAGGTGTCATGTCTACTGTCCCGAATGACACACGATTGCTGACATTTCACCATTGCCAAAAGAATAAACAAATAAGAAATAGGTAGAAAATGAATGTGAAAACTGACTTTGATTGTTGATCAGTATTTTCTATACCACTAACAAATAATCTACTTACACATAGCTGTTTGGCAAATGTATGTTGCATGGGACACACTGACATGAAAGTGGAAGATGTTTTTCCCTCTAGAGAAACTACATATCAAGTTACACTTTTTGTGCTCTTCCATTCCAGTTGGCAATCAATTGTTAACGCATGTTATTAGAAAAAATAGAACGAAAACAGATTAGATAGAATGAAAAATGTACTGGTGATGTCATTTGGGACATACTGACATGAAAACGTCACCTTTTGTCATTGTCTCAAATATCTCTTAAACGAGTTGGAATTTTTTTAATGAGCTTTTAGAAATGCCTCAGACACCTACAAAGCTTTCATCTCCTAAAAGCTCATTAAATTTCAGTGATAATTAATTAATTAATTAATTAATTAATGGTCAAATTTAGACTACACACGGAAGCATTCGTGGGGACGTGCGGACCCATACTTCTCAAAGAAGGAAAAGCGTGTATACCCTTCCGAGGCACTCGTGGGTCCATGCGGACCCATACTTCTCAAAGAAGGACAATTGTGCAAACCCTTCCGTGGCACTCGTGGGGCCATGCAGACCCATAATATTTTACCAAATACCGTGTGCAGTCTAAATTTGACCATTAATTAATTAATTAATTATCACTGAAATTTAATGAGCTTTTAGGAGATGATAGCTTTTTAGGTGTCTGAGGCATTTCTAAAAGCTCATTAAAAAATTCCAACTCGTTTAAGAGATATTTGCATCAAACACCCTTCTGTGTCCGCACGGACCCACGAGTGCCACGGAAGGATATGCATATTTTTCTTTCTTTGAGAAGCATGGGTCTGCACGGCCCCACGAGTGCCACGGAAGGATATGCACATTTTTCCTTCTTTGAGAAGCATGGGTCTGCACGGCCCCACGAATGCGTCCGTGTGTAGTCGATAACGAGTGCCGGCGAAGGTTAATGGCTGAATAACAATGAGTTCCTTTATACGTTGGATTGGGCAAGCCATATATATATATATAAATATATATATATATATATAAATATATCTAGCATCAATAAACCTAAAAATACACTAAGGTCTTTTTCAAAAACAATAGTCTGTTTTAAAAACTTTCAGCAATTTTCAACTTTATAAATCTATACTATAGATACATCAAAAGAAATTTGGTCAGACATGGGATTCAGAAAAAGTGATAATTAAGGAGAAAAAAAAGTAGGGTCCAGGGGCAACGCCCCTGGTCGGGGTCTGGGGGCAAAGCCCCCAGAAGCTGAAGGTTTTTAGTATTTTAGACACACAAAAATGGCCCTGAAATGCATATTTCAGCTTAATCATAGCCCCCCCTCCCTTTCCATGTTTCTCAAATTAATTTTACGCTAAGACTCAAAATAAGGAGGAGAAAGAGAGAGAGAGAGAGAGAGAGAGAGAGAGGCGGGGATGGGGGGGGGGGTGGTGGCGTGTGACGGTGTGGTTTCAATGTTCTTACCTCGTCGGTGCCAAACGACCCCAGTGACTGATTACACGACTGGGTTTTCAGGATAGTCAGGTGCTTGTTGCTTTTCAAGTGGCTTTTGAGGGCAGTCTTTCCATTGGAACCGTAGTTGATAACATTAACATCGTTGCACAAAGTGCACTAAGTTTTTCCCGGCAAGTTGATTTTAGCAAAAGCATCGCCAACTTTCAGTTTCACGTCTTGTGTCTTCTGGCCTTTCTCGTATTTCCAGCTCAATGATACAACTTCATCGAGCCAGTCGAATCTCCAGAGATTTTTCTTGTACTTCTGCTGGTCAATTTCCCGGGATAGAACGGTTTCGTCTCGCTTTAGCTTCCTCATCATTTTGGCAAGTGGCTCGAAGCGATGTAAAAATGGCGCCGAATCATTCTCATACGGTATGCTTTAGCTTATACTGAATCCCCGATAGCTACGTTGAAACGGTGACTGTAGGAGACAAAGACACAGAGCGCGTTCCCATACGGATAGACCAGCAACAGTCGACCGTTTTAGGAACCAACCGTTCAAGAATAGTATGGAATGGAGCGTCGCGATCAGCGGACCGGCCGAAAAACTTGGGTCTTTACCTACATATACCCCAACATTTTCTCAGCGGATTTGCACGAATCTCAAGAATGATCCCTGGAGCCTAAAAATTTACGGAATTCCGTAATTTTACGGAAGAATCCCATGTCTGTTTGGTGCAATTAAACAGGTAACCTAATGGCAAATCATTGTGTAAAACTTTCTTTACAACTTTCTTTCACAAAGTGTACATATTTTTTTTTTTTTTTTTTTAGCAATATTGTTTTCGTGGTGCAGTACCTGTGTTTAAAAATAATAAAATACACAGCGGACATAATTTCGCTTTATTTGAATGACTTTCCACTTTACAAAGATTGGTTAGAATTAGAGCGCAGATTTAAACCAATTTGAAAAAAACAGTTGCTTATACCTTCTACCATGCTTGGTACTTTGAACAAACTTTATGATTGTTTTTGAGGCTTTCATTGTTGCAGCACAATGCTGCTCAGTGCAAATTAACTTTTTTGAAGGCGAAGTGTCTGCACCCAGGACACATCCTTTACTACTGAGGGTCTCACAGCAAACCGCGCAAATTGAGGCACACCTCCCAACGCCATGCAAGATATTGCACATGATTTATTGCACGACTTACGTGCTAGAGCGGATAGGGCAAGTAGCCTAATAAGTTTACAATTTAAAACGAATGCCTCTTTCATTGACAAAAGCAGTAATCATGTGTCAAAACACTGGATCGGCTTTGGAATGCGCTTGTAAATAAAAGTAGACAATGAATTTTTTCTTGTGATTCCACTGACCAATCTGCTTGTAGTCTGGACAATCAAGCGTACAAAATATGGCAAAATCGTATGGGTTCACAGGTCTGCTATACACTTCAGGTTTGGGGTGTCCACAAGCTAACTTTTTTTTTACTCGAGCATGTTGGCAACGAACTGGAGAACAACATCTGACCATGTTGATCGGTGGGTGGCCCACTCCGAGGGTCAATGCGCTCCGTTAGTTGCACGAGCTGTTCCTCAGAGAGGGGGCAAGCCGTGGCAGGCACATCCTAACGACTGTCTGGCAAAGGATGGTCCTCGATTATCGATTGAAGGCTTCTCCCTTTCCAGAAGTCCTGTACTGCTGTGGATGTGCTGGCTCGTCTCTCCAGCATCCCCTGAAGAAGAGCTGCAGGGGAGTTCTTGTGTTGCGCTCTATCCTCAGGGGTTGGTGGTTCTTCTGTTCCACAATCCACTGTAGGGACCGGTTCAGCCTGGGCAGAAAAACATAGTGGAGGGCCCACAAGTGAATGGGATTGTCCATGTTCAGTATCCCAGACCACTTTGCCTGTGGTGTTCCCATTGCAGTAAACAGGTCATGGTAAGGGTTCACCACATCTTTCCAGACGTCGAGCCAGAGACGCTCGATCCTTTGGTTATGGTCACTGCGGCTTGCATCGCACTGCCTCTCCTTCTCCCCTGTGTTCATTCATGAGGGCGACGACATCCAGATTCTCGCCACCATGGTCCATGCGGACTCTTGACGGGAGTCCAAAGCGTTGGGTTCCACCCAAAAAACAGATCCGAACGGTCTCTGACCTGTTGTTTCGGTGGCATGGAGGAAGGTAGTGGCCCGGCTAAAGCCCATCGATTGCCCCATGAATCACCATTTTCCACCTGCAATATAACAAACAGAGATCCGTTTCCATATGTGATTTCACCACACAAATTCTGATTAAAGAGTTATTGGGAAATAAGTACAGGTAACATGCTCAGTAAATATTAAAAAGTAATGGTCAAAGTGCTTTTTCATGACCGAGAATCAAGACCATTATTTTTAATATATATCATTGAGAAAAGGTGTGTAACCCATTTAATCCACTTTCTTCAATTTTGCAAAGAAATAAATCAAGAAAAGCAATTGCTTTATATGACTTTTCTTCGTCATGTCCATAAGCCTTAAGGGTCTTGTAGGTCTTAAAAGGAGGATTCCACTAACTGCTGGGACTCTAAAATTTGATAAAAATAAGCAAAATTTTGGTAATGTCTGCTGGTTAATAACACATACAATTCAGTGAAATTTAATAAAAAAATAACTGAGAAAACCGCAATGTAAAGCTTTTACAAACTTGACCCCACTGTGACCCCAAAATGTGACAGGGATCAACCAAACTAGGGTCACGTAGGTAGATGATCAAATCCTTCAAGTGTTCAAAGTTTCAAAGCTCAAGCTTCAAAAACACCTGAGATAACATCAATGTTAAGATATTTTGATTCGAACATGACCCCCTGTGACCCCAAAACTTGACGAAGGTCAATCTTCTTCTTCTTCAGCGTTCGACGATGGCTGTGTCTAGATTCTTTCAGGCCTGGGAATGAGTAAAAGTGGTTTGGGCGTACTGACGGGAAAATGTTGCGTTTTAAGCATTTTAAGGGCACACGGAGGCTCTTTTCTTACACAATTAGAAAAGGACTGTCGTCGTAAATACGACGAAAGGCGTATCATTTCCCAGGCCTGTTCTTTGGCCCGTGATGTTGACGAAGTGGGCTGTGACGAAGGTCAATCAACCTTATGTCGTCTTCTTATTCTATTTATGCGTTCGTGGGCTGAAACTCCCACGTGCACTCGTGGTTTGCACGAGTGGATTGTTACGTGTATGGCCGTTTTTACCCCACCATTTAGGCAGCCATACGCCGCTTTCGGAGGAAGCATGCTGGGTATTTTCGTGGTTCTATAACCCACCGAACTCTGACATGGATTACAGGATCTTTTTCGTGCGCACTTGGTCTTGTGCTTGTGTGTACACACGGGGGTGTTCGGACACCGAGGAGAGTCTGCACACAAAGTGACTCGAGAAATAAAAATCTCCGGCCGAACGTGGGGACGAACTCACGCTGACAGCAGGCAACTGGATACAAAATCTAGCGCGCTACCGACTGAGCTACATCCCGCCCACAATCTTATGTCAAGTTGGTACATTATCAAAACCTAGAAGTGTGCGTACTATTAACCCTTACACGGTGCAATTCTGTAACACATGTTACATAGCCACTGGTGAATTAACAGAGAGAAACATAACAAAAAAACAGTCATATAGGTTTTCGCATCAATGGGAGGTAATCGGAAACACCAAACAGACTGAGCCAATAGCGCGACATATGTCGTGACAACCAGGTGACAGCATACGTAAAGTAGCGCGACATAGATGTCGCGACAACCAGCCTAAGGGTTAAAGCTCTAGCTAAAAAACACATCTGAGATAACATCAACGTTAAGTTTTTATTAAACGAACATGACCCGCTGTGACCCCAAAATTTGATGAGGGTCAACGAAACTGCGGTCACTTCGTGAAATCATCAAACCCTAAAAGTGTGCAAAGTTTCAGAGGTCTAGCTGTATAAACTTCTGAGATAAC